>NC_056741.1:1964176940-1964234440 GCF_019279795.1 Protopterus annectens | reverse complement strand
CACTGGTGTACCCCCTCTTGCGCAGTTTGTCACTACTGGCTCCATGGAACCTGCTTCGGACCCCTACCCTGCTGTCACAGCAAGAGAGCCAGATTCTGCACCCTTAGCTTCAAACTCTGAACCTGGCAGCCTGGCTAATTGCCTAATCTTTCCGTTACCATCCCTCAGTAAACAAGTTTTGGATGTCATTTTGGAGGCAAGGAGGCCTAGTACTAGAAAATCATATGCTGAAAAATGGAAAAGATTCTGTGCCTGGAACCAAACTGAAGGGATGGGCACAGCAGCGCCCAATTTACCTCAGATTCCTCAATATTTAACTGATATGCTTCACAAGGGCCTTGCTTTTTCCTCCATCAAAATTCATGGCTCAGCCATTTCAGCTCATTACACCCCTCTTCTCTTATCCACTGCTCAAGCATTTCCTATGAGGGGCGAAAAACATAAGACCACCCAGGAGAGCCCCAACTCCAGCCTCTGGGACCTTAACTTTGTATTGGAAAAACTCACTCTTCCTCCTTTTGAGCCAGCTGCAAGTGCAGAGTTAAAATTCCTTTCTTGGAAAACAGCCTTCATTTTAGCAATCACTTCAGCAAGAAGGGCATCCGAATTACAGGCCCTTATGGCAGTGGAGCCTTTCATCATCTTTCATGCGGACAGGGTGTCTCTCAGGACCAATCCCTTTTTCATGCCCAAGGTGGTATCCAGTGTGGATCTTAATCAGTCCATTCATTTGCCAACCTTCTTTTCTAATCCACAGAACAAAGAGGAACAGATACTGCACTCCTTAGATGTGCACAGACAACTTAGATTTTACTTCGACAGGACTAAACCTCAAAGGAAATCTGAACAACTGCTGGTGGCATTTGCTGCAGGGGCAGAGGGGAAGACTATTTCAAAACAAACCATTTCTAAATGGATAGGCCATTGTATTTATTTCTGCTATAAGCACCATGGAAAACCTATCCCACAGGGGATTAGACCCCATTCAAATAGGGCTGCATCTACCTCTACAGCCTTTTTCAGAGGTGTCCCTACCAGAGACATCCTAGAAGCTGCTACCTGGAGTTCTGTACATACTTTGACTAAGCATTACCATTTTTCTCTAAATCCAGAGCTGGCTTTGCCACTGCAGTCTTTCAGGGCCTTATAGCTGGTCCTAATGCTATCTAAACTCCTCCTCCCATCCTTAGCTTTGGGAATCTACCCAAATTTGATGACTGCAACAGTGAAACACAAAGAACATAGTACAGTTGTGTACACTTGCCATAAATGTAGATGTTCGAGTGTATTCACTGTTGCAGTCCTGGTTACCCTCCCTCCAGCCCCCTGTGCCCAGGGTATTCGCAAAATGCCTAGCTCCAGCCATTGCATGTTGCAGGCAGAGAAAAATTCAAATTTACCCATACTTGGACGATTGCCTGATTCAGAAGCATAGTCAGGAATTGCTACTCCATCACCTGACATTTGTAAAGAGACTTCTAACTTCACTGGGGTACACAGTCAACGAAAAGAAATCACATGTGGTACCCAGCCAGCGGATTGTATTCCTGGGAGCAAGCTTGAACGCAACTTCCCAGATGGCATTCCTCACTCCAGAAAATAAATTTGTTTGACAAACTACTTCAATCTACTGGCCAGCAAAACCCAGCTATCTGCAAGAGAAATACAGCAAGGCCTAGGGTCATGGCCTCTCACATTCTACTAATTCCAAATGCAAGACTGCATATGAGGAAACATCTTTGGAACTTAGAAAATATCTGGTGTCAACATTCTCAGGACCTTGCAACAATGATTCCCACCATTCCTTGCCTAAGGGCAGAGTTCTTTTGGTGGGCAGTGGCCTGCTACCACAAGAAAGGACTCCCTTTCACTCAACCCCCTGCCGCCCAAACCCTAACAGACGCATCAGACATGCATGGAGTCTCACATGGCAGGACAATGCATTCAAGGCAAATGGAGCCCAAAGCAAATGCACCTGCATATCAATCAAAAAGAAATGGTAGCTGTACAGAATGCTCTGACAGCCTTCAAATGCCTTATTCTTCCCGGGCAAGTATTGATAAAGACAGACAACACCACAGTTATGTGGTACATAAACAAGCAGGAGTGAACCCATTCCTACCCACTCTGCAGGTTAGCCATGGCTCTGTGGAATGTAGCCTTGAGCAATCAAGTGCACCTGCAAGCTCAATTCCTGCCAGGCAAACTAAATTCACTGGCAGACGACTTAAGCAGAAATCTAATGGAACCACACGAGTGGAAACTGGATCCCAAATCATTCAAGCTTCTGAACCACAGGTGGGGGGCACCAGAGGTGGACTCTTTGCTTCCCCTCAGAACTATCAATTGAACAAATATTGCACCAGAACTCCCCACAACCAAGCATGGAAAGTGGATGCATTGTCCTTTACATGGGAAAACCTCTCAATCCATGCCTTTCCCCCTCTGCCCCCCTCGAAGGTTTTATTAAAGATCAAGTAGGACAAGCCAAGGACGCTCCTGATTGCACCAGACTGGCCACGCCAGCACTGGTACCCACTTTTGCGCAGTCTAACAGTACTGCCACCATGGCACCTGCCTCAGACCCCCTCCCTGCTGTCCCAGCAGGAGGGCCAGATTTTGCATCCTCAGCTGCAAACCCTGAACCTAGCACCCTGGCTCATCCCCTGAACTCATCATCAGCAACCCTCAGTAAATAGGTGCTGGATGGCATTCTTGAGGCAAGGAGTACTAGTACTAGAAAATCCTATTCAGAAAAGTGGAAAAGATACTGTTCTTGGAGCCAGTCTCAAGGGATGGACACAACTGTGCCAAGCTTACCTCGTATACTAGATTACTTAACAGAAATGCTCCACGAAGGCCTATCCTTCTCTTCAATTAAGATTCATGCCTCTGCCATCTCGGCTCATTATAATACTGAGCCACCCCTCTTCTCTCATCCTCTGGTCACACAGTTCCGGAAAGGAACCAAAAAATTTAAGACCCCCAGGAGAGCTCCCACTCCAGCCTGGGACCTTAACTTTGTATTGGAAAAACTCACGCTTCCACCCTTTGAACCTGCTGCCTCAGCAGAGTTAAAATTCCTCTCCTGGAAAACGGCTTTACTTCTAGCCATCTCTTCAGCAAGAAGAGTGTTTGAGTTGCAGTCTCTTATGGCCTTGGAACCCTTCATTATCTTCCATGCGGACAGGGTTCCCTCAGGACTAACCCATCATTTTTGCCCAAGGTGGTGTCTAGTGTGGCTTTAAATCAATCCATTCATTTGCCAACCTTTTTCCTAATCCTTCAAATAAAGTGGAAAGGATCCTGCACTCCCTGGACATGCACAGGCAGCTTAGGTTCTATCTGGACAGGACTAAACCCTTCAGAAATTCTGACTGGCTGCTAGTCAGCTTTGCTACAGGGACAGAGGGCAAGGCCATTTCAAAGCAAACCATTTCTAAATGGATAGCACACTGCATCAAATTTCTGCTACAAACACCATTGGGAAACCTACCCTCAGGGGATCAGAACACTTTCCACTAGGGCTACATCAACCTCCACAGGGACATCCTGGAAGCTGCAACCTGGAGCTCTGTGCACACCTTCACCAAGCATGATCACTTACCAATCTTTTCTAAATCCAGAGCTGAATTTGCCACAGCAGTCTTACAGGGCCTGCTTGCCAGCCCTAATGTTTCTTGACTCTCTCCAGCCATCCTCAGCTTTGGGAATCAAATGTGATGACTGCAACAGTGAAACACGAAGAACATAGTACAGTTATGTACACTTACCATAAATGTAGATGTTCGAGTGTATTCACTGTTGCAGTCCTGGTTACCCTCCCTCCCAGCCCCCTGGCTTTTCTATACTTCTACCTATTCTTTTTTTGTTTGGCCATATCTTATAACATTGGTATTTACCTTCTACTGGGGGTGTTCAAAACCATAATTGCTTCCTATTGTGGGGGCTCCTGACATCTGGGTCAAGAAAAACTGATGTAATGATGTCGACTGCATGTTTCATACCCATGCCGACCTGAAGTCATGGAAGAAGCGACAGCATCTAAGGCAGAAATCCCAAGACTCTGGTATTCAGGCCTACTGAGAGTTACCTGCAGACAGATGACTCAAATGTGATGAATGCAACAGTGAATACACTCGAACATTTACATTTATGGTAAATGTA
This sequence comes from Protopterus annectens, assembly GCF_019279795.1. Classification (NCBI taxonomy): domain Eukaryota; kingdom Metazoa; phylum Chordata; order Ceratodontiformes; family Protopteridae; genus Protopterus; species Protopterus annectens. The sequence continues at coordinate 1,964,230,273 of NC_056741.1, read as the reverse complement.
CAGAACTGTACTGGCTGCCAGGAAAAAATGCATTTGGGGAAAATAACAGAAACTCAGCCAGTTAAGTAAAAGGTGTTAAAACTCTAGTTGGGAAGAATGTTGCAGATTCTCAACAAAAAAAAGAAAAGATCCAAAGTTGTCTGTTATTAGATCGTACTGAATTTGACCTTAGCACCTTTCAGAAGCTTTGGATCCAAGCTGCTTTGACTCCTTTTATATCCATAACTCCCTATGCTCTCTGAAACACCTCCAATCTTTGCCCCCCAATCAAAGAGGGTATGATGTACAAGGGCTCTGATGTTTTGCAAGATGAGTGCTTTTTGCTAGTTGATTTTTTTTAACTATTCATAGCTAAATTGGCTTTTCCTAACTTCCTTTCTCTTTTTCTTACCCTTTTCTCCTCCTCCTAAAAAAATAGTTAAAGTAGTTCTGGTTTCTTACTCAGCAGTTTTAATAGTAGTTTTAATATTATTATTTTTGTTTTCCTTTGCTAGCTTCTTTGCCATATTGTTTTTTTTTCCTTTAGCTGGCTTTTGGAGCTTTGTTGTGAACCATTACAGTATGGGCTTTACATTGTTCCTTCCAGGTGATGTCGAACAAGAGCCCTAGGTTCAAAAAGTGTTTAGTCAGCACCTGTAAAATCCTGCAACAGGACTCTCACTGTATGTGTGCTTACTGCCTGAAGGCAGAAAACCTGGTCTCCAATTGTGAGGCGTGTGATTCCTTTGGCACAAGAGAACTGCAAGGTTGTAGGGCCAAATTAGCCTTGAAGGGCCTGCTCCCCAGCCATGTGGAGTTTATAGCACAATCCTCAACCTCTCAATTTCTTCTTCTCCAGCAAAAAAATGTGAAAAAAACTCAGGCCTCCTAAAGAGAATGAAAAGAAGGATAGGCTTAAGGGGAAAGACAGAAGTAAAATGGAGAAAATCAGATAACTGTTTATGGAGCTAGTAGCATTCTTGGGTCTGGATCCAAAAACATCAGAACAATGTGACCTGACATCCATTCGGGTCCCTTTTCAAATGCCTCGCTTCTGTTTCTCCCTGGAGCTGGTGAACCTTCTGAGTTCATTCCTCTTTCTTGCAGGAGAGGTTTTCCTCCTGACCAACTTTGGGGGCTTTGTCTTTGAGGTCTTTCCATGGTGTATGGTGCCTTACTTGACAGGATGATTCAAAGGTTGCGCCATGGATTCAACTGGGGGTCCTTCCAGCACTGTCCTCATCCAGTACATCAATCAGGTATGGCCCCTTCTGTGTCTCACACCATTTTTTCTTATTCCAGACTGAGCCTTCCCAGAGAGCACCTGCATCTGCGCTGACAGTCCATTCAGTTTCAATATCCCTAACTCTCTTGCCTCTGATTTTGAAGTATTGTGAAGCTGAAGATTTAGAGCCTGGACTTTAGGGAGTTAGTCAACTCCAAAGTTTTAGGATCTGTCTCTCCCCTACTCTCTGCCCTGCAGCTCGGCTTTTTTGTCAGCCTCTGAGTTGGGACATGTCTGAGCAGAAGGTGCACCTCCTCTCCCCTTTTCAGATAGGAGGAATGCTGCTTCATCTCTAATTGAGGCCGCAGCTTTTGAGGCATTTGATAGGGCTCTCACCAGACCAAAAGAAGAGATGTCACTGCTGTGTATGGCTCTGTCCTGACATGTATTGGATACTGCTTCAGACTCCACACATGCAGATTGACTTGGACAGTGATCTTCTTTCATCATTGAGTGCTTGCCGTGCAGGTTCCCATTCTGATTCTGACCCTTTACCAGAAGTCCAAATGAGACAGGTTCCTTGGAAAACAGATATGTAAAAGAAGACATTTAGACTCCTCTCTGGAATTGGTCACGGAAGACAAAGACTTAGATGACTGGAAAAGGTCCCCATGTTCCCCTCTGCAAGACATCACCTTTGATGATATTCTTGAACTGATGAAACAATGAGGGGGTTTGGTCCACTAATACACACTCTTCTAAAGCATCTGTGTCCCTTGAGGCATTTGAGGTAGGTTCTTTTACCTCTTGTTGGGTGGTCCTGCCCACTGATGACCTCATAGACCAGGTAGCATAGTAGGCCTAGAAGGATCCTGATGTGGCAGAGCTGGTTCTGAGAAAACCAGAAAAGATCTCAGTTGCCCCAAAAAAAGGATACACTGGAGCTAGGGTTCCCTGGTAGTTGCTATGATTGTTGTGGCAGCCACAAATAAAGAACTCTAAGAAGACTACATCTCTCCATCCCCCTAATGGTGTCCAAGGGATTAGGTTTGGATACAGACATACACTTCAAGAACTTTTGCACTTAAAGCGCTGAACTACCTTGCCCATATAACACACTTGCTGGAGGACCTGACACAGAGCTCATGTTCCTCTTGGATAACTTGCCTGAGGACATCCTGAAGTTACTGGAGTCTGAGCTGTCTACCCTACAGTCCGTGTCTAATGTAAACATGCATTTGCTTTCTAGTGCAGCCGATTGTATGGGTAGAGCAGCAGGCATCAGCATTGTCATCCATTGGCATTCCTGGATGCGGTTATGTTACTTTGCAGAAGGCTTCAAGACATCCTTTATTAATGCCTTGTTTGGTGGTTTGACGCTTTTTGGACCAGTGGTTTAAGAGACTCTCAGCAGGAGAAAATAGAACAGTAGAATGTTGTCTTCCATCTGAATCTGCTTCTCCAACCCTCAAAAAACCTTTTCCAGGAATCAGAAAGCTGAGGTGAGAAGATCTTCGAAATCTCAGGTTTTTAACCAAGAGGCTGCTGCTGTGGACAGCCCCCACCCCCCAAATTCTCATGGTTGCCAGCGATGGCAGGTTGTTGGCTTCAGTGGTCGACGTTTTATCAGCCTCAAAAAAGCCAAATATTAGAAAGGTTTATCTTGGCAATTGGAAAAGGTTTACCATCTTTGCTTCTTCTGAGGGAGCAGATTCTTTTTCAGAACATCTTCTGTCTATTCTGGACTTCATTTTGGATCTCTTCCAAGAAGGCTCCAGTTTTTCAACTGTCAGGGGTAACGTTCATGGAATTTCAAATTTTCACATTGGATAGAGTCAAACTCCCATTACTTACCTAAAGATTCCAGAAGCCTTTCTGAAGGGAACCTTCCTGTTGAGATTTTCTTTTAGGGATCCATTTTCTCTGTAGGACGTTACTATCATGCTTCAGGCCTTAACTCAAGTACCTTTTGAGGTTGCAGCCACATTGGATTTAAAATATTTTTCTTGGAAAGTGCTCACTGTCTCATGATTGTCTCTTTTATGAGAGAAATTTCAGAATTGCAAGCATTATCCAGTAAATCTCCATATGTGGCCTTCCACAAGGACAGAGGGTGTTCTTAAGAACAAATCCCAATTTTCTTCCAAAGGTGGCATCTGAAAAGAACCTCAGTGAGACTATCGGTCTGCCAGTGTTTTTCCCAAAGTTCTCCAACAAGGAAGAGTATACTTAAATTTACTAGATGTTTGTTGACAACTTGCATAGAATCAAGGGTTTTTAAAATGTAATCAGCTTTTTCTAAAGCAAAAATTGGCTTAAGTGCATCAAAAGACAGCTCGTAGCTGGCCGTCGAATTGTGTAATGTTTGTTTACAAGAAGCTGAGTCTATCATTAACCAACAAACCAAAGGCTCATTCTACAATGGCACTAGCTACTTCTACTGTCTTTATGGCAGAGTTCCTGTTGATGAAATTTGTACTGCAGCATACTTGGCCTACTTTTCACAATGTTGTCTCACTGCAATCTGGAAGTGCAGTCCAGATCCTGTACATCTTTTGGCTCCACCATTTTCCGGAGCATACTTCCTCGAATACCACCTAGGTGTTTTTGATAGCTTGGCAATCTGATGCAAAGGTTGAACAGGATGAAAATAGAACATCCGATTTGAAAGCTGCGTACTTACCATAACACTAGATCCATATTGTCTTGTTTTTTTTTTTTTTCCAGTTCAACATCCCTTCTTCCGTCCCTGTGTCTAAATTGTCATCTGCATCTCCTTTTGAACAGATGAACCTTACCCAGGCACCTTTTTGTCTGATGTGAGCAGGCAAACTCAGTCTGAGATATTTTGGGGGAACCGTGGGAATTATGGGTAGGGGAGAAGTCAGAGCCCTAGATGCAAAGCTTCTGAAAGGCGCTGAGGTCGGAGTTGCTTGGATCCAATAACCCAAAGGTTAATCCAGTATGAAAACAAGGCAACACTGATATGACTTTAATTACTTAACTTTTGTTTCAAGTTAAGCTTTGTTACAGTAGATAGCTTCCATTAATTTAGATAACTCTGATGCACTCAGAGGTTTTTAAAATAAGTGAAACGCGAAAGGATATATGCATTCAAATAAAAGGCTGGGAAAATTTTAGGAAGCTTTAATAAGTTATTCAGGAGAGCTGATAAAATTGCAAAAATCAGAAGATGAAGAAAAGGCTGGCTGCACATGAAGCTTCTCAGGAAGATTGTTTCAAAAATAATTAGAAGACCGCACATGCAGAGAGAACTGAGATTTTCTGCTGTATTAGAGAAACTGGATATAACAGATGCTGTTAATTTTATGAAGGCACAAGTAAGCAACTAGACTTGGAATTCCACGTTAGGATTTGTCAATTGAAAAGGCACATGGTATTTGTGTTCCCAGCAGGCCAAGATCTATATTAGTTAAGATGTCATCATACCGGCAGAAAAAGTTATCCCTGACAAAATTATCACAAAGAAAAGCATTAAAAAATTGGGGACTGCAGAGTATATTAAAAAATGCTGTACACCAAGCAGACGAGAAACAAGTTTATCCCAGTAGTCAGAGAATGTAGAATGGCAGGTGGAGATTCAAGCTACTGTAGCCAGCTGTTTTTAGAATCTTTTTCTTGGCAAATCCACATTATTTTTGGATTCAGAACAGGCTAAGGAGGAACTAATAGTAATCAGACAGCAGAGAGTGATCCAGCAAGCCCAAGGAGACTCTGCTGCTCATTCTTGTGGTAATACCAAAGTCCATAGAGAGGCTTTGTTAGTAAAACCTTTTCCATTGTTCCAAAGGAAGATCCTTCAGACAGGAACAGGCTTAGAAACTGTTAGAATTTGGGAGTACCTTGAATTTGAACCAGACACTGATGTTGAGAGATGGAGATGATCAGGAAGACGAGCACCACTGTGAAATTTTTGAACAAATGGGAGACTAAAGCATCACTTCCATTGCATATAGGATTACATATGTGAAGTATGTTTTTTCCAAAAACTGACTTTGAAATATAGGAATTTTGTTGAATGTTAAACTAGTAGGTGAACTGTAAAGCATATTCTCCACGTTGTCATTAGTGTTTCGAGTTAAGATGTCATCATAACTTAAGGGGCTGAAGATATGACTGTGAGTAAAACAGTTTTATTCGTAGTAATATCTGTATATAAATTTAATGAAATTGCATGTTGTTTTGAAAATGAGGTTTGTATTGGGTGCAGGCAGAGGAATTTAAAATGCAACTGCTGCATACGCTAAAGATATTAAAGCACGAAAGAGCATTTTTAGTTTATAACGTATCCAGTCCTTGGATACAATACAAGAAAAACTGGAAAGAAGCAAGTTAAAGTTAATATAATGTTGTGATCTTCAGCTGCTTCAGTGTGGAATAGAAAAATATATTAATCCATATATATATATATATATATATATATATATATGTGTGTGTGTATATTGAATTAAGATAATCTCCCATTTTTACAGGAGTGACTATCTAGATTAATGTCCTTTGTTTAAGCTGTGGACAAGGGCTTTTATTTAAAGAAACATTTTTGAAAATAAGACAAAAAGATGAAAGTCACAGAAATAATATTTTCTTGTACACTTTTTCCAGTGCTGTCGCTGGCAGACAAATGTATAGGTACAAGCAGTTAACCTTTATAAGTCTGCAAAGTGTTGGGAGTTGAAATCTTTTAAGCATCTGCAAAGTTACTGGCTGTTTTTGCTTTCTCAGTAGCAACTGCTTTGGAAACGAGCGGTCTGTAGAGTCCTGTGAACATTCTATGCTGAGAAGAATGTTTGGGGTATGGTAAAATTAATATTTCAAAGTACATTGGCAAACAGTTCAGTGACCGTTTGAAACTGTTGCAGGTGAATAACTTATATAAGTAGATGCCGTCCCATCAGCCTTAATTATTTATTGCATTTAGTTTTACACTGCGCAATTTTATTTATTTATTGAAAGGTAGTCAGTGCACTTTTTCTTAGGACTAAAAGTTAATATCAGCTGTTTTTCACATGTGGAAGGGGAATGCAGATAAAATTGCATGTAGCAATCAGTGTAGGTTGGGAATAAAGGCTTTGTCATGCTCTTTAGCATGGCTAACTTTAATTTTAGAATAAGTAATAACTGTGCATGCAGTTGTTGCTTAGGGTCAGCTGCACCTTTTTGGAGGAGTAAGTGTTTTTAAAAATGTACATAGATGTGTGCTTTTGTTGTAAGATAAGAAGTGGAGGTTCTGGAAATCTTTGTAGTGGAGTGTTTTCATTGAAGCAAAATGTCTGGAAAAATGTTCATAGGTGTGTACTAGGCTAATGGCCCTGGGGCCTTTACAAGACTTACCCATAGGATTACCCTGGCATAGTGCCACCCAACCTTAGTTCCCAATGCCTCTGTCGAGTAAAGCCACTGGAGGTATCCCCGGGGTAAATTTTCTGTTTCCCATCCACTCATCAAGACTTCTGTTGCAGAGGGGTCAGCGAGGTGTTCTGCTTGACATGTATGAAAAGTCTGTTCCATAGCATGGGCAGTCTCTGGGTTATGAACCTGTCCCTCCAGCATGTTCAGTTAATTGTGGCAATGAGGTTGAAGTCTCTGGAGCGTGTGGTGCGGAGGGATTGGGATTTCTTTAGATGTAGCATTTCTAACAAAGCTGGGTCAGACATGGCTTTGTAGGTCAAGCAGAGATTGCCTCTAAGTAGGCGATATGATACAGAGAATAGTTGGAGTTTTTTTGAGTTTGTCCATATAGGATGCGTTTCAGGCCTAGGATCCTCTTTGTGAGGTACTTTTGCGGCCTGTCCAGTTGTTGCAGGTGTCTAGTGAGGTACATGCCAAATGGGGTATTGTATTCTATGATTGGCCTAATGAGGGAAGAGTAGAGGGAGACAATGACCTCTTTCTTCCTGGATGCAAAGCCCTTAGTAATGAGATGTGCCACGTAGAAGGACTTTCTGACCATAGTGGCAATGTGGTGGTCATGAGAGGGGTTGCTGTCAACCTGTGTTCCCAGATCTCTTAAAACACCTTCTGTATTCAGTGGACTACTATCAATGTGGTAATTCATGGGAACCGAGATTTTCCCAAAGGGGATGACTACACATATTTTTGGCATTGAGCTTAAGTCCATAGTTCTGATACCAGTTGTTGGTCTAAGTGAGGCCATTCTGTAGGATGTCAACATCACTTGGGGAGTTAATAATAGCTCCCAACTTGCAGTCGTCTGCGAACTGTCAGCCATAGTCCCTTTGTGTTGGCCTGGACTTCAGAGAAGTAGATACGAAACAGGAGAGGACCCAGGACCCAAACCCTGTTGGACTCCACTAGTGACTAGTCGCCAGTCTGACTTGGAGTCAGCTACTTTCACACTGTGGGTTCTCTCTGTGAGCCCCTTTGCAACCCACCTAGTGATATAGGGGTTGATGCCAAGCTTAGTGAGTTTTTCTGTGATTCCTGAGTGAGGAATAGTATCAAAAGCCTTGGGCAGATCAAGTTATGTTGTATGAACCACCTTGCCTTCATCCACAGCTCTGATGACTGACTCAAAAAAGTCGACCAAGTTGAGCAGGCATGATATGCCCTTCACAAAATCAAACTGTGTGAGTTCTAGAGTTTGGAGATTCCCTATATCCTTGTTTGTTAGGTCCATGATGATGCGTTTCATAGTTTTGCATGTCACACTCATCAGGCTAATGGGACGATAGTTCCCAGGGTCTGTAGTCGCTCCTCCTCCTTTGTGGAGAGGGATGACTGTAGCAGTGTGCCATTTGGTAGGGACAAAGACTGAGGTGAGGCTGGGATTGAACAGGGCACACAACAGGTGAGGTGCCAGTTCACTCTGTAGTTTATGTAGAACACAACTAGGGATATTGTCAGGTCCCATAGAAGCTGTATTCTTGGCCATGGACAGTGCCGTTTTAACCTGTGCAGCAGTAATACTGGGTGCCTGGCAATCTTCTGGTATTGTGATTGGTCCTTTGGGGAGGGGGAGTAAAGTTGGCACTGAATCTGTTGGACAGTATACTGGCAATATCTGTTGGCTTGGTATAGGAGGTTTCATAGGTGCAGACAAAAATGCAGAGAGTATTGAATTATATTAATAAATATGGGATGATGGAGAGAATGATTGTTAAAAACAAAATATGTGCACGTAATATATAGTGCAACTAATGAGTGGAAACTGGTGGTGGGGGTTGACAGATGAGGAGACACTAGGATTTTGGATGTTGACCCTTAAGGAGAATGACAAAAACTATACAGAATATAATATTCATAAAGTAGTAGAAAGTATTCTAAGAACTAAGCCAACATGGGAATAGAAAAAGATTTTGCCAAGGGGTGACTACAAGTAGGTGTATAGAAAATAGGCAAGAGCGGCCTGGAATTCACTGGAGAAAATTGGTAAAGGAACCAAAGTATTGGGAGCAAATAACTGGAGAGGGAAAGACAGTAAAACGAAATGAGACCAAATAGAAATGTGGACTGCAAGTAGAGATCTCCTTCCCTTGTGCTGTAGCTCAGAGCAAATCTGGGTATTGCCATGGAGATTCTTTATGTAACTATAGAAGGCCTTGTGGTTGTCTTTACTATCTGCTGCAATTCTGTTTTCATAGCTAGCTTTAGAGGATTTGACGAAGGATCTCGACTTTTTATTAAGGCTGATAAGGGTGTTTTTCCAGTTTTGGGACTTCACCTTATTCCGCATCAGTTTCTGCCGCTTCATTTTCCTCCCCCTGTTGTAGAGTTTGTTTATGGCAGGGGACCACCAGATTGGCTTCCTTTTTTTGGAGGAGAGCATCTTGGTTCTGTTGGGTATGGGTGAGATCCATGCATTTGTGTTCATAAAGTGCATTGGTGTATGATTCTGCGGTCACGCAGCTATTCTCCATGGGTGCCGTGAAGTTAGCCACATCTGATGTTCATCGTGCATACAGCTGCAGTAATCACATACGGGTTCTCTGCTGTCAGGCGGTCCCTCGGTCGGCCGAATTACAAAGTCTTGGTCCGGCGTCGGTTGTTGTCGCCTTCTTCCCTGATGTCAGTGCGACAGGGGTATATAAATCACAGCCGACGCCATATTCTCCAGTCTTTTTTGCCGTGCGGTGCCCGAAGCAGAAGCAGTTCGCAAGTGCCCGTCGGCCAGCTCCTGAATTTACAACAAAATCAGAAACCGAAGTCTTCATTAAAGCTAAGTACCCCGTTGGGGAAACTTTTCTTGCCTCAGACCGATGTCAGACAAAGTTAACAATTGTATTTCTTGTGGGGAAGCAAATACCGCATAAGGATTTCCATTCCCTCTGCATACCTTGCTTAGGCCCAGACCACGACGTCTCGGGCTGTCGCTTTTGCGCTACCTTCAATAAATGCACTATTAAGCGTCGGGCGGAGTTTGCCCAACATTATTTTGGTAAAGCCTTTGATTATAAAATGTCTTCGGATACTCCGACTACCGTTTTGTCCAAAAAATGAAAGGACAAGGACCGACATGCGAGGTCCGCGGTCTCCACCGACACCACGCCAAAACTGGCTACACGTGGTCCAGTTCTCAGCGAGACGCCTATGCAGTCCCTGACTACCGACGACACTTCCTTGGTGGTGTCTTCTGTACCCGAGACCGCTGGTACCTCGGCCCTTACTCAGACTACAATCACCGAATCCACAGTGAGTGTTGAGCCTCCTAATGTGGACAGGTCCACTTCCACCCAAGGTGTATTTAGGCCCTCCTCTTCCTTTTCCATTAAGGCCTTCACTAAGTCCAAATCAGCCATGCATCCCAAGAGGCCTGTTGCACAGGGCCCATCCCCAGGCTCCATGCCTAAAAAGCAGATGCTTAAAATGGCTGAGGATTTAATTTCCTATATCAGGGGTTCCCAACCCCCTCCAGACAAAGAGACCCAGAGTGGAGGAAGACTCTCCCTCTTCTGAACAGGGCTCCATTTTCTCAGAACATTCGGATGTGGAGGAACACTCGTATTCCCCTTATGAAGATTCTGATGCAGAACAGTCCATTCCTTCTGTGTCTCCCCCTGAGGATTTTTCTTTTGGGGGAGACCTTGCACACCTTGAGGGAACACTTCCATTGGGAAGGCCAAGACTTTTCTGATTCCAAGAAAAGGCTTAGGGAATTTCTTTTGTTACCTCAACACAGGCCTCTGGCTATACCTCCTGTCCTGGACATTTTTGATGGTATACTCTGAGGCTTGTCTTAACCCGGATTCCCTGCCTCCTGCACCAGTCAAACCTGATAGGTACTACAGAGTCCCTAACTCTCACCACTTTATTTTCAAAAGCCATAATGCTGACCCTGAAACCATTTCTCAAGGCCCCAAGGGAATGAAGGCCTCTACTGCCAAGAATCCACTACCTTCCGATAGAGAATCTAGATCCTTAGAAAGGTGGGGGGAAATAGGTATACACCTCGGCCACCCTAGCCATGAGGGCCTTAAATTGTCAGTTCCATATGCTTAAATACCAACAGTTTCTGCTATCACAGTTAAGAAACAAAATGTCTCTACCTGAACAACCAGATTTGAAGGAATTGCAGGATATGAAGCATAGTGCAGAACAAGTGGGTAAACGCACCTTACAATGTGGTTATGATGCCTTAGAGGCCTCAAGTAGAGCTACTGCTACAGGAGCAGTCATTCGTAGACATGCCTGGCTTAGGGAACAAAACTTGCGTGATCATGTTAAAGCTAAACTACTAGATGCTCCTTTACAAAAGGATGTGCTATTTGGTACTAATACTGAGGAGATACTATGGAAAATGGAAGAAAAAGCTAAATCTATGCAAACTGTCAAAGCTTTTCTACAGGTACAGCCACCTCGTTTTAGCAGAAATTGGCCTTCAAAAAATTGGTCCTTTCCAGCCATAGACAAGCCCCAGAGAGGTAGATACAGGCGCTCAAGTGGCAGAGGGCAATCTCAAGGATCATATAGAGGCAGACAATGGCAAACTCAAGCACCAAGAGGTGGCGAAGACAGTGCACAACAATACAGAAAGCAAACCCAATGACTTCCTCCTTTTCATGCCAAGCAAATCTCAGCTGGCAGCTCCCTTGGGAGGAAAGCTGGCACTATTTTCAGGAAATTGGCACATCATCACAGCAGACAAATGGATCCTGGACATAATAAATAGAGGCTACAGATTTCATTTTCACACTCTTCCAAAAATGAGAGGCATGCCAAACCTGCCACACAATCAAAGGGCAGAGGCACAAATACAAATTACAAAACTCATGGATATGAAAGCCATTCAAGAGGTTCCTACTCACGAACAAGGTCAAGGTTTTTATTCCAGACTTTTCCTGGTACCAAGAAAAGGAACCGACTGGAGACCCATTTTGGACTTATCCATCCTAAACACATTTCTACTCGTACCAAAATTCAAGATGCTCACATTACAGCAACTTCTTCCCATGCTGGGCAAGGAGTTTTGGCTGGTAACATTGGACCTCAAGGAGGCATACCTGCATGTCCCAATCAGACAAAGCTGCAGAAGATGCCTCAGATTTCTTGCAGGTTCAATCCACTATCAATTCTCTGTATTGCCCTTTGGCTTATCTACTGCGCCCAGAGTATTCACGAAATGCCTGGCATCAGTAATTGCCTACTGCAGACTTCAAGGGATACAAATTTACCCTTATTTGGACGACTGCCTGATCCAAGCGGACAGCAAGCACACACTTCTGGAACATCTGGCTTATGCAACACGGTTACTGAATTCTCTGGGATACACAATCAACAAAGAGAAATCCAGGCTAACACCATCTCAGAAAATAACTTTCCTGGGTGCCAACTTGGACACAAACACCCAGATGGCCTATCTTACGCCAGAAAAACAAGGGCAACTAACACAGTACTTCAAAACACTAGCAAATTGTACCAGGCTTACTGCAAGGAAAATCCTGCAGGCTCTGGGCTTCATGGCATCTTGCATTCTTTTAATCCCATGTGCAAAGTTGCATATGAGAAAACTTCAGTGGTACCTAAAAAACCTATGGTCTCAACACAGCCAAAATTTGGAAACAATAATACCATGTTTGCAAAAGGAATTTCTATGGTGGGCCCAAGCATGTCAAACAAATACAGGCCTCCCATTCTGCAAACCTCAAGCAAATCAAGTCATCACAACAGACGCCTCAGATTACGCCTGGGGGGCACACATGACAGGCAGGTGCATTCAGGGCAAATGGTCCCAAAAGGAAAAGCACCCTCACATCAATCAAAAAGAAATGCTAGCAGTAATAAATGCAATTACAGCATTCAAGGACCTCCTGCACCCAGGACAATTATTGATAAGAACAGACAACACCACAGTAATGTGGTACATAAACAAACAAGGAGGAACACATTCATATCCCCTGTGCAGACTAGCCATGACACTTTGGAACTTTGCTCTGGAATGGCAAATCGAACTTCAAGCACAGTACTTGCCAGGTTTGGAAAACACTCTGGCAGACAATTTAAGCAGAAATATGACAGATCCACACGAATGGAAACTACATCCACAGGTGTTTACAAAGATAATCCAAGCATGGGGAAGGCCAGACATAGATCTCTTCGCCTCCCACAGGAACCATCAACTGGAAAAGTTTTGCTCAAAGACTTTTCATCCAAAGGCCTGGAGGGTGGACGCCCTTTCATTCAAGTTGGACAGCATGGACAGTGTACGCTTTCCCACCTCTGCCTCTTCTACCCAAGGTGCTCCTGAAAGCAAGAGCAGACAGACCGAAGATGATACTGATTGCTCCAGACTGGCCAAGACAGCACTGGTACCCACTCCTAAGGAGCCTAACACATACTCCTCCCTGGCCTCTACCTCTAATGCCTCTTCTGCTGACTCAGCACAGCTACAAAACTCTTCACAGTCAGCTGAAAACACTCAATCTTGCTGCATGGAAAATTCCTTAACACCTCAGCAGACCCTACTCTCCAAAGAGGTGCAGGATGTCATTCTGGAGGCCAGAAGGCCATCTACTCGGAAGACTTGCTCAGCAAAATGGAAACGGTTTTGCTCTTGGAATGAGAAAAAAGGCCAAGATCCTAGAAAACTGAATTTGCCTCAGGTATTACAGTATCTAGCTGAGCTGCTGCACAGTGGACTTTCATTTTCCTCCATAAAAATCCATGCCTCAGCCATTTCTGCAGAATTCAACACGGATCCACCGTTATTCTCTCACCCACTTTTAAGGCAATTCCTCAGAGGGGCTAAGAATATAAGACCACCAAGGAAACAACCAGTGCTAGCCTGGGATCTTAATTACATTCTAGAAAAATTAACATTGCCTCCCTTTGAACCAGCTGCCTCAACAGATTTACAATACTTGTCCTGGAAAACAGCTTTCCTTCTGGCCATTACCTCAGCTCGTAGGGTTTCGGAACATTAAGCCCTCATGACTGTGCAGCCCTTTCTTATCTTCCATCAGGACAGGGTTTCCCTTCGAACCAACCCGTCATTTATGCCTAAAGTGGTATCCAGGGTAGCTTTAAATCAAGCTATACACTTACCTACCTTTTACCCCAATCCTCAAAACAAAGGGGAAAGGCTGCTACATTCCTTAGACATCCATAGACAGCTACGTTACTATTTGGACAGAACAAAGCCTTTCAGGAAATCACAACAACTCTTTGTGTCTTATGCTGTAGGAGCTCAAGGGGAAGCCTGTTACCAAACAGACAATCTCTAAATGGATAGGCCACTGCATACGATTTTGTTAATCCTATCATGGGAAATCTGTCCCTGTAGGCATCAGACCACACTCCACCAGGGCCACAGCTACCTCTACAGCCTTCCTCAGAGGAGTTCCTACCAAAGATATCTTGGAGGCAGCCACTTGGAGTTCTGTACATACCTTCACAAAACACTACCACCTGCCTTTATATTCCAAAACTAGAGCAGGCTTTGCTACTGCTGTGTTGCAGGGCATTCTGGCTCATCCCAGTTCTACCTAGTGCCTACCACCCTGTGGGTAGCTTTGGGATTCTACCCATATGTGATTACTGCAGCTGTATGCACAATGAACATAGTACAGTTTTGTACCTACCATAAATGTAGATGTTCGAGTGCTAATACAGCTGCAGTACAGGCTTCCCTCCCTCCTTCCCCTCTCGGTACAGGACTAGTGGCTAACACCTCCTCATACAACCTATTTTGGGTTATCCTCCTATGGTGTATTTGCTTGCAACTACTCTTTTTTGATAACACTGCATTGTTTGTATATATTACATATATATATATATATATATATATATATATATATATATATATATATATATATATAAATGTATCTATTGCCTTCCTTTTGGGGGCACCTGACATCTGGGGCAAGAAAGACTGAAGAATATGGCATCGGCTGTGATTTATATACCCCTGTCGCACTGACGTCATGGAAGAAGGCGACAACAACCGACGCCGGACCAAGACTTTGGAATTCGGCCGACCGAGGGACCGCCTGATGGCAGAGAAACCCATATGTGATTACTGCAGCTGTATTAGCACTCTAACATCTACATTTATGGTAGGTACAAAACTGTACTTTTTTAGGAACCCAGAGTTAGTTTTGGAGAAGTTTTTCATGGTGGTTACCTTTGCGGGGGTGGGGGGGGACGGATGTGGATTTCCAAGGTGATTAGTTTGTGGTCGGATCTAAACAGGGAGGAGCTAGCTACTGGTGTAGAGCAGTGGTCACCCATGTTAGTAATAACCAGGTCAAGGATGTTACTATCTCTAGTGGGGGTAAGAACGAGCTGGTCCAGGGTATTGGAATTAATGAACTCCAGGAAATGTTGGGCAAGTGTATTGGTACAGGAGTAGTTTACCCAGTTAATAGAGGGGTTGTTGAAGTCGCCTAGTAAGAGTGTGTTAGGTTGGACACTAATATTCTCCAGGGTGCTTAGGAACATGGAGTGCGAGTCTTGGGTCATGGTTAGGGACCTATAGGAGGCTATGACCTGAATTGCTGTCTTACCCAATATTAGCTGCACCTGTGTTGGGCTGCCTGTCTGGAGGTGTGCGCATCCTATATGAATATGGAAACACCACCACCTTTGGAGCTTCATTCCAAGTTCTGGGACTGAAAGATGTGGAATCAGGTACAGCATAGTAGTGCAGGCGTGCTTTCTTCTGCCTTGAACCAGGTCTCTGTTACAGCACAAATGTCGATGTTCTCCATGTTAAGGAGTGCTTAGAGTGAGTGCATTTGAGATTTAGACTTCTAGCATTGAGCAGCATGACCCTCAGATTGCATCTGTTTGTAGCTGTTACTGTGGTAATTTGGTCTTTGGAACACCGCCTAAAAAAGGCACTATAGGGTGTTGCAAGAGCCTTGCCCAGTATCCGGAAGCACAGGGGTGACAGATGCAGACCATCTCTGGAAAAGCATTGAGGTCTGTCAGTCATGTCATCCCAAGCAGACAGATACTGGATTCCCTTAGAATGACAACAGAAACTTAGCCAATTGTTGAAATCAGTCATTTTCTGCTTCTACTGTGGTATCATTCTGGGTGATGGTAGGATGCTGCTGAGGGCTAGGGTCATACCCGCCTGGGCTGCATAACCGAGAGCTCCTCCATGTCTCTGCATGTAGTCCAGGGAGGTAGGTCACAGGTCATTCACACCCGCATGTACAATGACAGTCATATTTGTACCTATTGTTGAGGGACCCGAGTGCGTGCGTTGTGTCGGATCCTGGCAGCTGACAGGCAGCTGACTGTTACTTTCTCCTTATTCAACCTAGTGAGTGGGACATCTGTGTGCCTCACTATCAAGTCACCTATGATTAGTGTGTTGAGCATGTGGTTTTGCCTTAGGGGTTTTGGTTGAGTTGGCACACTGTTGAGGAGAGTTGTGTGTCTCTTGGTTAGTGTTTTGTTGTGGTGGTCGAGTGCGTTTTTGCCTTGGAGGTCTCTGGTGCTTGGGTAGATTTTTATTGAGAGCCTCCGCAAAGGTGGGTGTGTGGTTTGTGTTTTTATGTGAAGGCATTGCTGGTGTGTGTTCTGGAGGCTGTGTTTTCCATGTGGTGTGGCGCAAGTGTTGACCTTCTCCTCTTGACCAGCTATTCCGGTCTTGGCTGGAGAGTGCGTGGCTTCCAGTTTGCATATACAAGTGCATCTCTCGCAAGTCTAAGTGTTGGAAGGTAAGAGGAGAGGGTCGTCTGTGTACATGAGGCAGTTGCTACATTGCCTCAGGAAGCCCAAGTTCATCAGGTTAATGGGAGAAAGCACAGGGAACTGACCTTTAGACATTCCTGGAGGGGTGGGCATTGATAAGTATTGAAGTGGTTTCCTTGTAAAACGTGTAGTGCTGGTAGCACTTTTGTGTGCTACAATAATTGCTACAAGAAGTCTGGTAAAGTGCTAGACTAATAAGCTATTATAAGTGCAGGAGAGGAGAGAATTAGTAGATCTAAGGGAAAAATTGAAGAGCTGTCTCTGGCACCGCTCTGAAGCTTACAAGCAGTCCTGGATACAGCAAGTCTGTATCTGGACTAGACTAGTTACAGAAAAGGCAGGAAACATGTGCAAATGCGGGCTTTTAAACCGGAAAGTTGAGAGGGATGGTAAAACTGTCCAAACGGCCAATAAACTACAATTTCTGGGCCAGGAATAACTCCTCTTGTGATAGATAGGCTACCTTGTGCTTACCACTCCCACTGATAAGCTACAAGGCTTCCCTTAATTCAAATGGAGATGAGAATAAGCAAGTGCATAAAATGTGTGCATGTAACCTGAAAGCTGGAAATGCACATTCAAAAAAACTGCCATGTATAATAGGTGAGAGTTATAGTTTTCTGTCATTGTGGCTACTCTGCCCATGCTATAAAACGTAAATGGCTTTCATAGGTGCAGACAAAGGCAGAGAGTATTGAATTATATTAATAAATATGGGATGATGGAGAGAATGATTGTTAAAAACAAAATATGTGCACGTAATATGTAGTGTAACTAATGAGTGGAAATGGGGGTGGGGTGGGGTTGACAGATGAGGAGACTGTAGTATTTTGGATGTGGACCCTTAAGGAGAATGACAAAAACTATACAGAATATAATATTCATAAAGTAGTAGAAAGTATTCTAAGAACTAAGCCAACATGGAAATTGAGAAAGATTTTGCCAAGGGGTGACTACAAGTAGGTGTATAGAAAATAGGCAAGAGGGGTCTGGAATTCACTGGAGAAAATTGGTAAAAGAACGTAAGTATTGGGAGCAAATAACTGGAGAGGGAGAGAGTAAAACGGAATGCGACCAAATAGAAATTTGGACTGCAAGTAGAGATCTCCTTCCGTACCAGAGATTGCTGTCAAGAGTATTGACTAAGAGAAAGGGATAGGGAAATGCTAAGTGGAAGACCAATTCTGCTAGTGTTTTTATTTGAGTCTAGAACAGAATCATATTTCTTTGTAGGTGAGTGTCATTTCAGCTTTGTGTCCCCAACCAAATGTACCACAGGGAAATGCCTTGCTGCCTAGGTACCTGAACCCCCATCTGAACTGCCTGGACATAGTAAAGCCTTTCTAAGCATAATGGTATTGGCTGCTAAAAAACAAGCATTAGAAATGGAAATCAAAATCTTAACCAGTTGTAGTTGAAATACTGAATATTGTAAAGGAAGTTACGGTAGGATCTTTATAAAAGAGAAGGATCAAATTACATAGAAATAAATGGAATTGGTGGGAAAATGCATGCAGAATATGTTCAGGTTGAGGAGTGAAGATTAAGAGAATGCAGGACTTAAGCAATTTATGTAATGTTGAAATGAATGCTAATCGTTTACAAAAAAGAAAACCTATGTAATGTATAATGTCTAAAACATGTTTAATATGGTCTGTTTTGGTTTCTTTTTTGTGAATGTGCATGTGATGTTTTAATAAAGGTATTAAAATAAAAGGTTGCTCTTTCAATGGCCAGAGCTGATTTTCTGATAGCCATTTTACAAGGGATACTGGACCCCAGTTATGCAACTCAAAACCTCCTCTCAGATAACATAAAAGTTTTGGGAATCTTCACAGTTGTCAGCAGTACTACAACAGTTATCTAATGAAGAACATAGTACAGTTGTACAAGAACTTGTTCTAACAGTAGATGTTTGAATAGATAAGTATTGCAGCAACTGTACCCTGTGTCCTTTCCCTATGTTTTCTTACTTTCTTTCTCTCACTGAGGTAGACCCTTACACATACCATATTCCCTCTTTATCCCTCTAAATTTGTGATTTTTACGAGTACTAGTCTCAGAGAAATATTCTCTTGAGGCAAGAAAACACTGAGGATTTTAGAGCCCGTACGTCCCTTATATGCAACCAAAATAGTGTTGTGCTTGGGCAGTAGGTCACTCATACTGATTGAGAGGAATGTGTCCAAGTTTTGTAAACTAGCCAAATGTATGGTACTCTGGCAGTGTACTTTCCAGATGTCAGCAATACTGCAACAGTGAGCTGTTCAAACATCTATTGGTTATGGGAAGTTCCTGCACAACTGTACTTTACTGACACAGCTGTGCTGTCGTACAATTCAATTGATCTGTAAATCAGCCCACTTTTTTTTCTGCTGCTATGGCTTGACCGTCAACTGCTAGGCACCCCTTATATCAGTCTGACCCAAGTCCCAATGCTTGCTTCTTTGTTTGGGAGATGCTTTTGGGAGGGGGGATCAGGATGAAGAATAGAGTTAGCCCGGTACTATACTCCAGATGAAAACACCCTGCAAAGTGCAGTGGGAGAGTGAATAGTGGCATCCTGGAAGAAGGGTGGAGGGGAGTGGATGTCTGCAGCATTATTCTATGCATGCAAAAATGCTTTCCTTATGCCCTACCCCTGCAACACGATGTTGCTTATGTATGCTGGGCGAACAGTGAGGTGTGATTTATTAGGACAGGCTCTACTATGGACCCAAGAGCAATTATGCTTCCCTAGCCATCCCTCACATTTGGCCCATCGGTAGTTCTAAGGCCTGATCTCCATCAGTGCTATGATGATCAGCTTGTCCACATCAACACATCTGCATCCAATCCTACATGCCAGCTCTATCAGTCACCAGAGTTGCAAATAGATCTTGAGTTGCCTTGTGCATAGTCAGGGCTTCATCCCTGTATGCCACTAGAGCTAAGAGGACCCTCCGTGAGACATCTGAGGAACCTTCCCTCCATCTCTTTGTGGATTTATATCTCTCTGCTGTTTTGATTTTTGAAGTTTACTTTAAGGTGAAGCAAGTATGTACTTATGTACTACTTATTTAGTATTGCAGATGTTAAAGCTTCGCTAATTCATTATTTTAAGATGTTGCACATTAGTTAGTGGCATGGGGTTGAACCTTTGTTGATACTTGGGATGCTCAGGCTTGTACAGGTAACACTTTGCATCATGGTGTATATGGGCAGAGGCATGCAGATATTTCCGAATTATCATTTGTGGAGATGATATACATAGTGAAAGGCCTATGAATGTTATCTTGTATATCATATAATACAGTAAGAGCCTGATGTCCTTAAAGAATGCAACTGCAGTCATAACATGTGGGTTGTCCTGCCTCAGGCAGCCCTCGGTCGGCTGGATTCCAAAGTCTGGGTCCGACGTCGGCTGATGTCGCATTTCAGAGCGGCTGGAGCACATAAGCATCAGCCGACGCCATTTTCTTCAGTCTTTCTTGCCGCGCGGTGCCCAAAGCAGAAGCAGTTCGCAAGTGCCGGTCGGTCAGCTCCTGTATTCTTCGTTTCCGAAGTCATCAAAAAAGCTAAGTACCCTGTTGGGGACCTTTTCTTGCCTCAGCCGATGTCAGAAATTACTGAAAAAGTTAACAATTGTCTTTTTTGTGGTAAACAAATACCTCATAAGGATTTTCACTCTTACTGCCTCCCTTGCCTGGGCCCAGACCACGACGTCTCGGCCTGTGTAGCCTGTGCTCGCTTCAACAAGCACACACTCAGGCGCCGGGCGGAGTTCGCTGAAGATTTTTTCAGCGATAAATTTGCTTACACCATGCCGTCGGATCTTCCGACATCGCAAACTCCCAAAAAGTGAAAAGACCGGGACCGACATTCTCGGCCTGCGTCTACCTCCGACTCCACGCCAAAACCTAGCGCGAGTGCTCTGGTTCCCTCTGAGACGGTCTCTCCACCGCTCCGAACCGAAGACACCGCATTACCGACAACTCCGATTCCAGACATTACTCCGACGCCAGTTATAGACTTTCCTCCGGATACCGAAACCGAGGAAATGCCCGAGACCATTGCTGTAGACAAGGTCACTCCTGCACGTGGAGCTGCCAGGCCCTCCTATGGCCATGTCTATTAAGGCCTACACTAGGGCTAAGGCAGCCAGCAAAACAAAGCATATTGCTTCCAAATCCTTACCTCAGCCGACTCCGGAGACACAAATTATGTCCATGGCTGCTGATTTAATTTCCATGATCAGAGGTTCACAGGCCCAACCTGAGAGAACATCCCAGCCTCCTCCTGATAAAAGGCCCCGGGTTGAACCCTCTGACCCTTCTCCTTCTGATGAAGACTCTGAGGGCTCTGTCCACTCTGATAGCCAGGAAGAGCTCTTCCAGACCTGTGAGGACTCGGATGCAGAAGATTCCATACCTTCGGCCTCCCCTCCTGAGGATATTTCTTTTGGGGAAGTTCTGCACACCATGAGGGAACATTTCAAGTGGCAGGGTCAGGAATATTCTGATTCTAGGAAACGCCTTAGGACTTTCCTTAAGAAGCCTCAGCACAGGCCCTTAGCTATTCCTCCTGTACTTGATGTTCTGGATGATTTGTATTCTGATTCTAGTGCTACCCAATTCTCTTCCTCCTGCTCCAGCCAAGCCAGACAGGTATTACAGGGTCCCAGAAACTCATTCCCATTTATTCAGGGCCCATACTGTTGATTTGGAAACTATTTCACAGGGGCCTAAAGGAGTTTCAGCCTCCACCTCAAAAAATCCTTTGCCCTCCAACAGGGAAGCAAGGTCTTTAGAGAGATGGGGTAAAAAGGTTTACACATCCACTACCTTATCTATGAGAGCTTTAAATTGCCTTTTTCATATGTTCCAATATCAGGATTATCTCTTAGAAGATTTACAAAAAACATTAGCTTCTCCTGATCCTTTAGACAGGAAGACTTTGCAGGAAGCTGTACATAACACTCAGCAAGTAAGCAATCACTTCCTGCAGTGTGGATATGATGCACTGGAAGCTTCATGTAGGGCAGCTATGACAGGGGCAGTGATGCGTAGACATGCTTGGTTAAAAGATCAACCTCTACCAGATCATGTAAAAGCAAAACTTCTGAATGCACCTTTGGAAAAGAACAAGCTTTTTGGTGCAAATGCTAAGGATGTGTTAAAGACCATCGAAGAAAAAGCAAAATCGGTTCAGACTGTGAAAGATTTCCTCCAGGTTCAACCCCCCCAGATTCAGTAGGAATTGGCCTTCAAAAAACTGGTCCTTTCCTAATCCAGAAAAGTTTCAAAGGGGGTAAGAACAGATGTGGCCGAGGAAGAGGCCAATACAGAGGCCCTTACAGGGGACGACAATGGCAGCTAGGAAACCAAAGAAGTGACGCAGGGGTTTCACCTGCCCAACAACCACAAACTCAATGACTTTCCTCTACTACCGCCTACCAGGGAACAACTAGAAGCTCCCTTGGGCGGGAAATTATCTCTGTTTGCAGAAAACTGGCACAGACTAACAAAGGACAAATGGATTTTGGACATTATAGACCGAGGGTACAGGTTTCATTTTCATATCTTACCAAGAAAACAAGTCATGCCAAATCTACCACAACATCAAAGGGCAGAGGCTATCAAGCAAATCACTCTGCTGACTCGAATGAAAGCAATAGAAAGAGTTCCACAACAAGAACAGGGGTTTTACTCAAGACTGTTCCTTGTTCCAGGAAAGGAATCTCAATGGAGACCAATACTGGACTTGTCCGCATTAAACACCTTTCTCATAGTACCAAAGTTTAAAATGCTGACTCTACAGCAACTCCTTCCTATGCTGGGCAAGGAGTCGTGGCTGATTACTCTGGACCTCAAGGAGGCATACCTGCATGTCCCTATCAGACACAGCTGCAGAAGATACCTCAGATTTCTTGCAGGGCCAGAGCATTATCAATTCTCAGCATTGCCATTTGGCTTATCTACTGCGCCCAGAGTATTTACAAAATGCCTGGCTTCAGTAATTGCTCATTGCAGGCTCCAGGGTATACAAATTTACCCGTACCTGGACGACTGCCTCATGCAAGCGGACGACAAATTGATGTTGACAAAAAACCTGGATTATGTCATACGATTACTTCAAGCTCTGGGATACACAGTCAACTTCCAAAAGTCAAGACTGCAGCCATCCCAGCAAATAATCTTCTTAGGAGCCAAACTAGACACAGCCTCTCAGATGGCTTACCTGACAGAAGACAAGCAAGATAAGTTAACTCAGTACTTCAAAGGTTTAGCAAAACTCACCCAGATGACTGCAAGGAGATTCCTACAGGCCCTGGGTTACATGGCATCCTGCATTCTACTGGTTCCATTAGCAAAACTACACATGAGAAAGCTTCAGTGGTACCTAAAAAGCATTTGGTCTCAACACAGCAACAACTTGGAGACAATCATACCACTCATTCCATGCCTACAAAAGGAATTCCTATGGTGGGCCTCGGTGAGCCAGGAAAACACAGGTACGTCATTCAAAAAACCACAGGTAACACAGACCATGACTACAGACGCCTCAGACCTTGGATGGGGCACATGGAAGGCAGGTGTATACAAGGACAATGGTCTCCAAAGGAAACACATCTGCATATAAACCAAAAGGAAATGCTGGCAGTAATGCATGCTATCGAGGCTTTTCAACACCAACTCCAGCAAGGCCATTTAATGATACGGACAGACAACACCACTGTGATGTGGTACATAAACAAGCAGGGGGGCACCCACTCTTACCCCCTTTGCAGACTGACAATGCAGCTTTGGGAGAAATCACTGAGTCTAAACATCCAGTTACAATCCCAGTTTGTTCCAGGAAAAGACAATGTGTTGGCGGACAGCCTATGCAGGAATTTCACAGATCCACACGAGTGGAGGTTACATCCGAAGGCTTTCAGACAACTCGCTTCGACATGGGGCAAGCCAGAAGTGAACCTATTTGCCTCTCACCTCTATCATCTTCTACCAAAATTTTGCACAAGGACATACCATCCACAGGCTTGGATAACAGATGCCCTTTCATTCAACTGGAACTCCCTAGCAATCTATGCATTCCCACCTCTGCCACTGATGACCTCAGTATTATTAAAGATCAAAGCAGAGAAGCCCAAGGGAATCATAATAGCTCCGGATTGGCCAAGACAACACTGGTACCCACTACTACGGAGCATATGTCACACCAGGAGGTGGGCCCTCCCTCAGTGGCCTCTACTTTTGACTCAACACAATTTCGAAACACTGCATCCAAACCTTCAGACACTGCAGCTAACAGCCTGGGAGATCCCATAAATAACTTCAGCTTATCTCTCTCCAAGGAAGTTCAGCGGATACTAACAGAGGCTCAAGACCATCCACCAGAAAGGTTTACTTAGCAAAGTGGAAAAGATTCAGCAATTGGAATACCAGCAAGGGACATGATGCATCATTACTGAACATCCCACTCATCTTGGAATATTTGGCAGATATGTTAAAGAACGGCCTCTCATATTCTTCCATAAAGATACATGCATCTGCTATTTCAGCTAGATACAACACTGATCCTCCTGTTTTCTCTCACCCCTTACTAAGACAATTCCTCAGGGGAATCAAGAACATTAAGCCACCAAGAAAGGCCCCAGTGCCAGCCTGGGACCTCAATTTTGTCTTAGAAAAACTGACTCTACCTCCTTTTGAGCCAGCAGCTTCAGTTGACTTGCAATTTCTCTCATGGAAAACAGCTTTCCTGTTGGCAATTACTTCAGCAAGAAGGGTTTTGGAGCTACAGGCCCTAAAGGCAATACCACCCTTTATTATTTTCCACAGAGACAGGGTTTCATTAAGGACCAACCCTACTTTTATGCCAAAGGTGGTATCTAGGGTTTCTCTAAATCAAGCCATTTATCTGCCTGCTTTCTTCCCCAATCCTGAGAATAAGGGGGAAAGGCTTTTGCATACCTTGGACATTCATAGACAACTTCGATACTACCTGGACAGAACCAAGGCCAGTAGGAAGTCTGAACAGCTTTTTGTAGCTTACGCCCCTGCAGTCCAAGGAAAAGCAATTTCAAAACAGACTATTTCTAAATGGATTGGACATTGCATCAGATTCTGTTATTCCTTTCATGGGAAGACTGTTCCAGCCTATGTCAGACCACATTCCACCAGAGCTACAGCCACCTCCACAGCATTTTTAAGAGGGGTGCGTACAAAGGATATTCTAGAAGCTGCTACATGGAGCTCCGTGCATACATTCTCCAAACACTACAATCTCCCTCTATATTCCAGATCCAGAGCAGGCTTTGCTTCGGCAGTCCTGCAGGGTTTGATTGCCACACCATCTCTTTCCTAGAGCATACCTCCTCCCCCAGCTAAGCTATGGTATTCTACCCACATGTTATGACTGCAGTTGCATTCTTGAAGGACATAGTACAGTTTTGTACCTACCATAAATGTAGATGTCCGATAGACATGCAACTGCAGTCGGGTTTTCCCTCCCTCCATACCCCTCTATGCCTAGGGTCCACTCCTATCCCCCTTACTCTTAGCTGGGGATATCTGTTATGGTGTATTTGTTTTATTGCTCTTGTATTTGTTTGGAATCCTGTTTTTGTCTTCCAATTTGATTACAGCCTTCCTTGGAGGGCACCTGGCATCTGGGGCAAGAAACACTGAAGAAAATGGCGTCTGCTGATGCTTATGTACTCCAGCCGCTCTGACGTCGGAGAGAAATGCAACATCAGCCGACGTCGGACCCAGACTTTGGAATCCGGCCGACCGAGGGCTGCCTGAGGCAGGACAACCCACATGTTATGACTGCAGTTGCATGTCTATCGGACATCTACATTTATGGTAGGTACAAAACTGTACTTTTATCTTTTTTTGCAAACTTTCATGAGTGTGAGTTGTTTGTGCCCATTGATGAGAAGATCTTTAGCAGTAATCAACGCATAAGTGCTTTAAATTGTGTATTTCTTAGTGGGTAAGTAACATGTACCTTAATTGTTTGTTTCAGATATGTGGCTTTAACATCCTTGTTAAAGACTGTACAGACTGATCATAATGCTGTTCAGAGGCACAGAAGCACGATAGTTGATTGCCTTAAAGATTTGGATGTGTCCATTAAAAGGTAAAGAATAGTATTTTATTAGAATTTCTCACTGCCTTATTGGTATTAGGAATTGAGTATGTAAATAAGACTTATGGATTAATCTTTAGTGATGAGGCTTTCAAAGACTGAAGTTGGTTGTGAATGAGGCCTTTAGTGTAGTTAGCTGACGACAGGGACACTAAATATTAGACAACTTCAAATATTATGTTGTCCCCATCTCGCCTTCGTTCTTGCTGGTTGGGTTCGGAGCTGAACCTCGGCTCTGAGTAGGCCGTGTACTATAGCTCGAGAGCTTTTTACTGGCTTGAGGCTAGACTCTATCCCATCATGCCTAGCGGTAGCTACCCATATCTCATTTGCCGCTTGAAGCTTCGAAGTTGCTGGATACTGGCTCAGGCTAAGTTTTTTAATTTTATTGCTCTCTTTACAGTTTGAATTGTGTTTTTTCCTCTGGATAGTTTAGTAGTCTCTCTCTAATACCTTTAGCCCCCTATCTCCGCTTTCTGGCTGTTGCTTTTGTTTTTGGCCGTCGTTCTTTCTCTAGGCCTATTCCCCTTGTTGAATCTGTTTTTTCTTAGAGGATTCCCCCTTCCTTTTAGTCCGTTTCATTTGGAGGGATTTTCCCCTTATTCCCTTCCTTTCTGACAAGGAGTAGCTTTTTTAAGATGTTCTTCGTGTTTCACTGTTGCAGTAATTACATTTGGGTTATCTGCTGGCAGGTTGCCCTCAGTCGGCCTGAATTCCAAAGTCTTGGGTCCTGCGTCGGTTGCTGTCTTCTCTTCCATGACGTCAGGGGTATAAAACATGCAGCCGACGCCATTTTCTTTAGTCTTTCTTGCCGCGCGGTGCCCGAAGCAGAAGCATTTCGCAAGTGCTGGTTGGCCGACTACTGAAATGTTCGAGTTGAGTTTCAGAACCGAAGTCTTCACTAAAGCTAAGTACCCCGTTGGGGAAACTTTTTTTCTTGCTTTTTACCGATGTCAGAAAAAGTTAATAATTGTATTACTTGTGGGAAGCAAATACCTCATAAGGATTTCCATTTATACTGTATTCCTTGCCTAGGCCCTGATCACAATGTGCCTGGCTGTTGGTTTTGTGCTAGATTTAACCAACACACTATTAAGCGTCGGTATATTTTTGCATCTAAGTATTTTGGAAACAGATTTAACTACCCAGAAATGTCTTTGGATAGCAATCCGACTACCAGGGTGCATAAAAAAACGCAAAGAAAAGGACAGAGAAAGGCAGTCGAGATCCAAAACCGACGAAGCTTTTCCTAAGCCAGTCACCGGTACTCAGTGAGGCACTTTTGCAGCCCCTGATACCCGCAACCTTCGAGTCGCAGGCTTCTACCGACACCCATGTGGAGTCCGGCATGCCGCAAGATACTCAAGGTATTGGACCGACGGATTTATCTCCCTTGGATGGGTCCGGAGACGCTGAGCAGGCACCGGCTTCTGAGGGTGTATTCAGACCTCAACATTTTTATATCAAACCGACGAAAGCTGCAAATCCAAAGGCAAAGACACCTTCTAAAACTAAAAAAATGACGCCTGAGCCACATGCACAGGCCTCCATGCCTAAAAGACAGATGATCAAAATGGCTGAAGACCTTATTATTTTGATCAGGGGTACCCATCCCCCTCCAGATAAGAGGCCTAGGCAAGACACTGACTATGAATCTTCAGATCAGGTTTCTATTTCTTCTGATTCCTCTTCTGATCAGGAATTATCTTTGCCTCCCTATGAGGATTCAAATGCTGAGGAGTCTATTCCATCTGCATCTCCTCCTGAGGATTATTCATTTGGAGAAACCTTGCATACTTTGAGGGAGCATTTTCA
Source organism: Protopterus annectens (assembly GCF_019279795.1). NCBI lineage: Eukaryota > Metazoa > Chordata > Ceratodontiformes > Protopteridae > Protopterus > Protopterus annectens. The sequence continues at coordinate 1,964,202,939 of NC_056741.1, read as the reverse complement.
CTGGGAGAGTCCAGACTTCTCAGAATCAAAAAAGAGGCTCAGGGATTTCCTCCTCCTCCCTCAACACAAGCCTTTAGCTATTCCCCCTGTTTTAGACATTGTGGATGATGTGTTTTCTGAGTCAAGCCTGTCTCCTGACCTCCAGCTCCCAGTAAGCCTGACCGGTATTACAGGGTCCCTGACTCTCATAAATTTTTATTTGGAAACCCTGCTGCTGATCCTGAAACTATTTCACAGGGTCCAAAGGGAGTTAAGGCCTTAGCAGCAAAAAACCCTACCCCCTCCGACAGATTCAAGGGCCCTGGACAGATGGGGGGATAAAAGGTTTCTACATCTGCAACCTTGGCAATCGGGGCCTTAAACTGTCAATTTCATATGCTTAAGTACCAACAACATGTTATGGGATTGCTGAAACAGAAAGTGATGTTGATTTCAGAATGTGCAGAAAATAAGGAATTGCAGGAATTATTGCATGCAGCTGAACAAGTTGGAAAGCATACTTGCAATGTGGTTTTGATTTTTTAGAGGCCTCCTGCAGGGCCGCAGTTACTGGTTCTGTGACTCGGAGGCATGCCTGGTTAAAGGAACAAAATTTGCCAGATCATGTTAAAGCTAAATTGCTAGATGCACCTTTACAGCGTGATTATCTGTTTGGTATTAAGGCAGTAGAGGTTTTAAAGAAAATGGAAAAAGCTAAGTCTATGCAAACTGTTAAAGATTTCTTACAAGTGCAGCCACCTAGATTCAGTAGGCACTGGCCTACAAAAAATTGGTCCTTCCTGTATCAGAGCTCAAAGGGGCAAATCCAGGTTCCAGGTACCAGGCTCAAGACTCATACAGGTCAAAGCAATGGGGCGCATCCACCTCCAAATCTGGAGGAGATAAAGCGCAAACTTACAGAAAGCAATCCCAGTGACTTCCCTCTTCCTACACCAAGCACTTATCTTTTAGCAGCACTCATAGGGGGAAAATTAGCACTTTTTCTCAAAATTGGCAGTTAATAACCTGGGACAAGTGGGTACTAAACATCGTATCACAGGGATACAGATTCCATTTCCACACTCTGCCAATGACAAATGGTTGGCCAGATCTGCCAAAAAAACATTGGCAGAGGCACAGAAACAGGTTATGTCCCTCATGGATATGGGGGCCATTCAGACAGTACCAGAACAGGAAAAAGGACAAGGTTTTTACTCAAGACTGTTCTTGGTACCCAGAAAGGACAGTGCCTGGCGGCCAATACTGGATTTATCGATTTTGAACACATACCTGGACATTCCAAAATTCAGAATGCTCACTCTGCAACAGCTTCTGCCCATGCTGGGCAAGAATGCTTGGCTGGTGACTTTAGACCTAAAAGAGGCATACCTGCATGTCCCAATAAGACAGTCGTGCAGAAGATACTTCAGATTCAAGGCTGGATTAATGCATTACCAGTTCTCTGCAATGCCCTTTGGCTTATCTACTTCACCCAGGGTCTTTACAAAGTGCCTTGCACCAGTAATTGCATTTTGCAGACAAAGAAGTATTCAAATATATCCTTACTTGGACGACTGTCTCATTCAAGCAGAGAACAAGGACATTCTTCTACGACACCTGGCGTTTGTGAAAAGGCTTCTAACATGCCTAGGGTACACAATAAACGAAAAGAAATCACAACTGGTACCCTCTCAAAAGATAACATTCCTGGGTGCAAGGTTGAATACAACTGCCCAGATGGCTTACCTCACGTCAGACAAAGGCAACTGACTACTTACTTCAAACTGATGGCAACAAAAACCCAGTCTTCTGCAAGACAAATCCTGCAGGCTCTGGGCTTCATGGCATCCTGCATCCTACTAATTCCATATGCAAGACTGCATATGAGGAAACCTCAGTGGTACCTAAAATGTTTATGGAGTCAACATTCACACAGTCTGGAAACAATGATTCCTCTCATCCCCTGCCTACAACAGGAGTTTCTGTGGTGGGCAAAGGCCTGTCACCAAAACATGGGGCGGTCCTTCACTCTACCCCCTGCCAGCCAAACCTTAACAGACGCATCAGATTATGCCTGGGGGGCCCACATGGCAGGAAAATACATTCAGGGCATATGGGCAGCAAATCAAAAGCATCTACATATCTACCAGAAAGAGATGCCCTAACAGCCTTCAAGGACTTACTTCATCCAGGACAACTACTGATAAAGACTGACAACACCACAGTCATGTGGTATATAAACAAGCAAGGGGCACATACTCATACCCCCTGTGCAGATTAGCCATGGCACTGTGGGGCACAGGTTTGACCTACCAAATAAATCTTCAAGCTCAATTCCGGCCAGGAAAACAAAACACTTTGGCAGACGATTTAAGCAGAAACCTTATGGATCCTCAGTGGAAACTCAATCCACAAGTCTTCAGCATGATAGAGAAATGGGGGAGCCCAGACATAGACCTATTTGCCTCTCCTCAAAATTATCAACTGAAAAGATTATGCACAAGGACGTATCACAGACAAGCATGGAAAGTGGACGCCCTATCATTCAGTTGGGAAAACCTATCAGTTTACGCCTTTCCTCCTCTGCCTCTTCTACCCAAGGTCTCCCTAAAAGTCAGAGAAGAGAAGCCAAAGATAATATTAATTGCCCCGGACTGGCCCCGCCAATATTGGTACCCAGTCCTAAGGAACTTGTCTCAATACCTAGCTTGGACCTTGCCTCAGACCACAACTACTGTCCCTGCAAAACAATCAGATCCTACACAATCCACTACAGACTCTGAACCTGGCAGCATGGTAATCCTGTAATCATACAGACGACACCTCTCAGTAAAGCTGTGATGGTTGTCATTTTGGAAGCCCAGAAGGCCTAGTACTATAAAATCTTATGCTGACAAATGGAAGAGATTCTGTGCTTGAAATCAAGCACAAGGAACTGATACAGCAGAACCGCACATTCCTCAGATATTACAATACTTAACTGAGATGCTTGACAAAGGCCTATCTTTCTCATCAATCAGAATCTATGCTTCTGCCATTTTGGCTCATTACAATAGAGCCACCAATCTTTTCTCATCCTTTACTAAAGCAGTATCTTAGAGGAGCCAAAAATTTAAGGCCTCCTAGAAGATCACCATTACCTGCATGGGACCTCAATTATGTGCTGGAAAAGCTCACCCTGCCTCCATTTGAACCAGCTGCTACCGCTGATATAAAGTTCTTATCATGGAAGACCGCTCTGCTAATAGCAATTACTTCAGCAAGAAGAATTTCAGGGCTACAGGCCCTCATAGCTGTAGAGCCTTTCATCATATTTTACCCAGACAGGGTGTCTCTGAGGACAAATCCTACTTTTATGCCTAAGGTCGTTTCCAGTGTGGCTCTTAACCAAACAATTCATCTGCCAACTTTTTATCCAAATCTGCAGAACAAAGGGGAAAGAATTCTACATTCCTTGGACGTACACAGACAGCTAAGATTCTACTTGAGCAGGACTAAAGCTCTAAGAAAAACTGAGCAATTACTAGTGTCATATGCTGCAGGATCAGAAGTAAAGGCTATTTCAAGGCAAACAATTTCAAAGTAGATAAGCCATTGCATCAGTTTCTGCTGCTTACACCATGGCAAACCTGTGCCCAAGGGCATTGGGTCTCACTCCACCAGGGCTGCAGCTACTTCAGCAGCCTTTCTCAGAGTACCACCAACCAAGAACATTCTAGAGGCTGCTACTTGGAGTTCTGTTCACACCTTTACAAAGCATTATATTTGCCTCTCTACTCTTTAGTCCAGGGCAGGCTTTGACACTGCAGTGGTGCAGAGCCTTATAGCCTCACCTAATGCTATTTAGCTCCAGCCTCCCAACCATAGCTTTGGGATTCTACCCAAATGTAATGAGTGTAGCAGTGAAGCACGAAGAACAAAGTACAGTTGTGTACACTTACCATAAATGTAGATGTTCAAGTGTATTCACTGTTGCAGTCCAGGTTACCCTCCCGCCATCCCCGTGTCATTCTGCAGTGTATCTTTCCTTCTCTAACTTCTACAACCTATGTGGTGTATTTGCTTGTAGGTGAAGGTAAAGTTTATATTGATGCATGTATATATATATATATATATATATATATATATATATATATATATATATATATATATATATATATATATATATATATATATATATATATATATATATATATATATCTATGTTTGGAATATTCCTACCTTTTTGGGGGCACCTGACATTGGGGGAAGAAAAACTAAAGAAAATGGCGCCGGCTGCATGTTTTATACCCCTGACGTCATGGAAGAGAAGACAGCAACCGACACAGGACCCAAGACTTTGGAATTCAGGCCGACTGAGGGCAGCCTGCCAGCAGATTACCCAAATGTAATGACTGCAACAGTGAATACACTCGAACATCTATATTTATGGTAAGTGCACACAACTGTACTTTTCAGGCTCTCCTCATTTGGGGGAGTTGTTCTTTAAATTAGAGTCTCTCCCCCTTCCGTTTCCTTCTAAACTTTTTGTTTAAAAAACAAAAGTGAGAGAGGTTTCTCCTTAGTAGTTTGTAGGACTGTTTCTCTGATGCTTCTATTGTATCTTGGGTACTGCAATGGACTTTGTTATTGTTGTCTTTTTTTTGGTCTCATAGTGTCCAAAGAGGCGCCCAAAGAATCCAAACCTTCTGGATTCAAAAAATGTTGTTCGTGCTCCCAGAAAATGTGCCTGACTGATGGACATATGAGTTGTGTTTATTGTTTGAGGGCGCTGCAGCTGCCGGACTCATGTTCTGTTTGTCACGTTTTCAGTGCCAGAGTCCTGCAGGAGCGCAGAAACAAACGTATCTTGTGAGGTTTACTGAAAGGGCCTTCTGACACTCCAGCAGAAGGGATTCAGGCTAGTAAACCAAGGAAATCACCTAAACCGACAACTTCGTCTGTTCCGACTTCGGAGCCATCAAGCCAATTAGAGAAATCTACCAGTTCTTCGGATCCGAAACCTCTTAGGTCCGACAAGACCTTCTCCTCTGGTTCCATCAGTGTCCTCAGTGCCAGCTAGGAGTGATAAAATGACTAGATCTCCTTCATTGGAAGTGGTGCAGTCCGCTCCACTGTCTCACCGCTCCTGCAGTCTGTGGCGGGCAATCATCGGTCTTCCTCCCATTCCTCTCGGTCATCCAGGAGTCTTTTGGATCATGATTTGAAGAGGGTGGAGAAGAGGGTTCTAAAGACTCAGGCATTAGCTAAATTATTATTGAGCCCAGCCCACAAGGAATTGGCGCTGACAAGCCCGACCCACATCTTTTTCGATTCCTCCTCCGACTCCCTTGAGTTCGGAGCAGGAGTGCACGGAAGTCGTGGTGGTGGAACCATCAGCTCAGATTACCACCGGTCTATCATTTCCGACTACTGCTCCGATCTCTTCCATATCTCAAGCTATCGAGGGATCTGGGGGCCAATGCTGTTTCGTCCTCTCTGAGTGGGGAAGTGGCATCGGACTCTTGTCCTACCCTGTTCTCAGTCTTGCAGCTTTGGTGCAGGTGAGCTCGGCTCCTACATTCGTCGTCAGTTCAGAGGAGATCTCTGGGATGTTCGGAGCCAAGGACTCTCTTGATCCAGGACCGCGGTGCTTTCGAGGTGATGAGTGTGCTGTCCCCTGAGACCGCTCCACCCTCTGCTCCATTGGCTCCTACTCCTTCAGTGCCTGTGTTTGCCTCCAATCCCCCCCCCCAAGCATAGGAAACCCATGTTCCAGGATGCCCCAATGGGCAACCCCACGTCTTCTGAAATCTCCCCTGAGCACCTCTCGTAGGAGGTCCCTCTAAAGAAGAAATGCAAGAAGAAGCATTTGGACTCTCCCGAGTCAGACACAGACTTGGAGGACCCAGAAGGGTCCCCATGGCCCCCCTCTGAGGATGTCTCCTTTCCAGACACCCTGGAAATCCTTAGAGGGGTGGCTGGAAATCCCTTGCCCCTTCTGAGGATGAGTCTATGAACCTGAATGCATTTGTTTCCCGACCCTCCACCTCTCTCTTGGGTGTCTCTGCTTTTCGACCCTCTGCTGCCCTTAGTGAGTTGAAAGGCGTGGATCTCTTCAGAGACCATAGAAACAGTTCCGAGGAGGCCTAATAAATTCATAACTGGTCCAGAGGACAGGTCTTATCTAAGGGCATGCCTGTTGATGCTGTGGTGGTGCCGGCAACCAACAAGAAAGAACTAGCAGAAACTTCTTCTTCTGTCCATCCTCTGAACAAAGAGTCTCGTACGATGGACAGGTATGGGAAGCGTATGTTTGCTTCAGTGGCCTTTACTCTCAGGTTGCTGAATTATTTGTCCCAGTTTACACGCCTTCAGAGGAATCTCCTATAGAAGTTAACTCCTCCATGCGGCTGATCTCTTACACAGCAGATGGCGTGAGTAGGGCTTCAGGCACAGGACTAGCCTTATGCAGACACTCCTGGATGCGCCTTTGTCAATTTGTGAAGCCCTTCAAGTCTTCCTTTTCCAACACCCCCTTTGATGGCTCATCTCTGTTTGGGCCTTAGGTAAAAGAGTCTTACCAGGTATGAACGGGATGGAAAACCTCTCTCTGCTGTAGGAGTATGTTTTTCCACTCCCTCTAGACCTTACCCTAAGGGTCAGAAGAGCAGGAAGATGATGTAGTTCTGGAAATCCCAGGGAGTCCTTTCCAGCGCTGCTGAAAGGAGGCCCGACTATCCGCCTCTGGAGGCAGTCGGGGTGGGGGCAGGTTATCTCCGTACCCAAAAGCCTGGCAAACAGTCACGGAAGATACATTTGTACTGTCGATAATATCCAGGGGTTAGAGAATTCCCTTGTCCCAACTGCCACTTAAAAGAAGTCAACTCTCACTCCTAGATGTTCCACCCAGTCTTTGGGATCAAGCAACCCTAGAAGTTCAAAGGTTGCTAGAAAAAAAGAGCCACCCAAGAAGTCCCTGCAGACCAAATCGAATCCGGCACTTAAGGTTTTTTTTAGTTCCAAAAAAGGCATAGGACTGGAGGCCCATTTTGGATCTCAGCAAACTCAACAAATCAGTTAAGAAGACAAAGTTCCGGATGGTAGCACTGCAGTCCATTCTTCCCTTTTTGGGTCAGAACAGTTGGATGTGCTCCATTGATCTCCAGCATGCGTACTACCACATAAAAATGGACAGGTGATCCAGGAGTTACCTACGCATTCGACTGGGAGCCAGTCATTACTAGTTCAGAGCTCTGTCCTTTGGTCTCACCACAGCCCCCAGGGTGTTCACCAAATGCATGACAGTAGTCACGGCTCATCTGAGGCATCTAGAATTCTGGTGGTCTCACTGCCACCACCAAACATCAACTGATCGAGGCACAGGATTCCACTATTTACACCTGTACACAACTAAGCATCACCATCTTCTTCTTCTTCTTCTTTCGGCTTTTCCCGGTTAGGGGTCGCCACAACGGATCACCTTGTCCGCACATTGAATGGCAGTGGAGTTTTACAGTGTCGAGTTGCCAGCCCGGCGCCCAACCTTCCACAGAAGGCACACTCACATGCACACCTAGGGCCAATTTAGAGTGTCCAATCCACCTGTAGCATGTCTTTGGGATGTGGGAGGAAACCGGAGCACCCGGAGGAAACCCACGCGACCACAGGGAGGACATGCAGACTACGCACAGAAGGCACCCCAGCCGAGGATCGAACCGGAGAACCTCTGCACCACTGTGGCCGCCCTACAACTAAGCATCACCATAAACTACGAAAAGTCTGCCCTTTGCTTTGTCAGTATGTTACATTTATAGGGGCATATTTAGACACAAGGCCCATGATAGCAAAACTGCCTCTCAAAAAAAGTCTTAACCATTTGTTGTCAAGTTTCATTCCTTATGACGAGAAAGAAATTCCAGGCAAGATTCGTCCTCAAGGTCTTGGGTTCAATGGCTGCAGCAATTACTCTGGTCCCTTTGGCTCGCTTCCACATGAGATTTGTGCAGTGGCTCCTTTCGGCTCAATGGTCATTCCAGGATTTACCAATGTCACATCGGATTTGGATGAAGTCTTGCAAGAAGAGTTTAGCATGGTGGCTTCACTCCCCTCTGTTATCAATGGGCAGACTTTTATTAACCCCCCAACCTGTGGTCGCAGTGACCACAGATGCTTCACAGTTAGGGTGGTGGTGAACATTATCTGGGATCGACTGTTCAAGGGACTTGTCAGGAACACGAGTACCACTTGCATATCATTATAGTAGAGATGACGGCGGTGCTTCTGGGGTTGCAAGCATTTCAAGACTGTCTACCTATGGGGACTATAGCAATCCAGACAGACAATGTCGGCAGTATGGTACATCAACAAACAGGGCGGAACCATAGTATCTGTTCCATTCCTTCCTCCTCCGACAACCTTGGTGTTGTCTGAGTCTGAGAGTGCTGAGTCGAGTGAAGTCCTTGGGTCGGTTCCGAACTCAGCTCCAACCTTCTCTATTCCTTCTGCAGGTTTCGGTACTCGGGGGTCCTCAGTCGGGCCAGAGGGTGATACATCAGAGCCACTGACTTCAGTTCCGAGTCTCCCCCTTGGTGCTTCGGCTAGGGGAACCCCGACTCCGGTCATGGTTTCCTCCTATTCGGGGGGACTCGCCTTCGAAGCTATGAGGAGCACGCTGGCCAAGTCCTTAGTGACTTCACCCGAATCGGCATCTCCCTCCCTGGACACTACAACTAGAGTTTCTGGCACCCCCCATCTCTGGACAGCGGGGTTCCAAGGCCTGAGGATACCTCCATGTGTGGTCCCCTGCTTTCTGAAGGTCCGTGCCTGAAGAGCCTCCCAGAAAGAAGCTGTGTAAGAGGAAGCACCTAGACTCCCCAGATGAGTCTGTCACCTCGGACACCGACCTCGATGATGATGTAGAAGGGTCCCTGAAGTCGTCCTCTGATGTCTCGTTCTCCGATATCCTGGAGATCTTGAGACAGCTGGGCAACTGGCCTTTCAGAAACCCTTCTGAAGAGGAGTCTGTCTTCCTCAAGGCCTTCGGAGCCCAGCCTTCCGCCTCTTGGGTGTCTCCACCCTTTGATGAATTATTGGATCTTATTTGTCGAAGGGTGTGGGAACACCCTGACTCTGGAGCCAGTTCCTAGCCGCCCCAATAAATTCTTATCTGCACCTCCTGGGAAAGAGGTTTTGACCAAGGGAGTTCCTGTGGATGCCATGGTGGTGGCGTCTGCCGCTCAGCAGGACGTGGCAGAGGCTTCTACTTCCATCCTCCTAATAAGGAGTCTAGGAGCATGGATAGGTATGGGAAGCGTACCCTGTCTTCAGCGACCTTTACTTTGCGGTTGCTGAATTACTTGTGTCATTTTACGCGGCTCCAAAGGGATCTCATTAAAGAGTTGGGAGATACCCTGGCGGGTAACGTGCCTGAGGCGTTGACCCAGTCTGTTAACGCCCAGCTGTCTACCCTTTCTTCCATCGTCAACTCGTCCATAAGGCTCATATCTTATGCAGCCGATTGGGCGGGTAGAGCAGCGAGTTCAGGCGTAGCCCTCAGGAGGCAAGCTTGGATGCGCTTGTGTTATTTTGCGGAGGCTTTCAAGTCTTCTTTCACGGACGCCCCTTTCGACAGGTCCTCTCTTTTTGGACCCAAAGTGAAAGACACCCTCACGAGATGTGAGCAGGAGGGTAAGACCTTGTCTGCCGTTGGGGCCCGTTTTTCTCTCCCCACTAGACCTTATCCCAAGGCTCAGAGGGGAGGAAAAATGTGGTTCAGAAAGTCTCAAAAGTCTTCCCCTGCCCATCAGAGTGAACCCCCCTGTCCAGAGGCAGAGGAGGGGGAAATTACTCCGGAAGACGTCGCCCTAGAGGCGGCGGAGGCCCCCGCAATACAGGAGACCGCAAATCCTTTCGTGGCTCCTCCTTCCAGTGTCCCTGAGGGATTACCCGACTGTGCGTCTCTGGAGCCAGTCGGGGGTCGCTTTTCGGAGCATCTTCAGGCCTGGGAGTCCATAACTCAGGATGGATGGGTGCTTCGAATCATCGCCGGAGGTTATACCATTCCCTTCATCCGTTCTCCCCGACAGTCAAAAAGAATCCCGGACGTTCCCCCCAGTCAACGGGATCAAGTAGCACTAGAAATCTCAAAGCTGATAAGAAAAGGAGCCATCCAATCAGTCCCCGCAGACCAGATCGGATCAGGAACTTACTCAAGATTATTTTTGGTCCCGAAAAGAACAGGGGACTTGAGACGCATTCTGGATCTCAGCCTTTGTGAAAAATTCCAAGTTCCGAATGGTCTCGTTACAATCCATTCTCCCCTTGCTGGAGAAAGGAGTATGGATGTGCTCCATAGATCTCAAGGACGCCTATTATCACATCAAGTTAACGAGGCCTCCAGGCATCATTTACGCTTCCGGCTGGGGGCCAGTCATTTTCAATTCTGGGCCCTGTCCTTTGGTCTCACCACAGCCCCCAGGGTGTTTACCAATTGTTTGGCAGTGGTGACGGCTCACCTGAGACGTCTAGGATTCCAGGTGTTTCCTTATCTAGACGACTGGCTCCTCACCGCCCCCACCAGGCATCTACTTATTCAAGCCATGAGAACTACCTTCAAATGGGGACATCTGTTAGGAATTACCTTCAATTGGGCAAAATCTGTATTGCTGCCATCACAGCGTGTTGCCTTTATCGGGGCAGAGCTAGACTCTGTAGAGATGCGAGCATTCCTACCCTTAGAGAGAATAAATGTGTTACAGGCTCAAGTTCTGGCCTTATTGCCCCGCAGAAAAGCCCAAGCCTGAACGGTTCTGCAGTTGTTGGGAACAATGGCGGCTACCATCCTTCTAGTCCCTCTTGCCAGGTTGCACATGAGTACTTCAATGGCTCCTTCCGGCCCAGTGGTCACATCAGGATCTGCCCTTGTCCCATCCTGTTTTCATTATGGAGAGATGCCAACAAGATATTCGTTGGTGGCTTCTCCCCTCCAATCTGAATCGTGGAAGATTGTTCATCCCCCCGTTGCAACGGTAACCACAGACACCTCCCAGATAGGATGGGGGGCATTACCTAGGCAGGACGGTTCAAGGTACGTGGCAAGATCACGAGACTCACTTGCATATCAATGTTCTGGAGATGAGAGCCGTGCTGCTAGCGTTGCAGGCACTCCACAGCTTTCTTCTCCAGGGAACTATTGCAATTCTTTCCGACAATATGTCGGTTGTCTGGTATCTGAACAAACAGGGGGGAACCAAGTCCTATCCCCTTTGCAGGGAAGCCATGAGAGTGTGGAGCTGGGCTATCGCTTCCCAGAGCTTTCTAGTGGTAACACACATTCCGGGGAAGTCCACCGTGATTGCAGACAGGCTGAGCAGAGCTATTCTGATGCCTCACGAGTGGTCCGTGAACGATCGAGTGGTGGCTCAGATATTCTCCTGGTGGGGTCTTCCCTGCTGCGACCTCTTTGTCAGTCCCCTCAATGCGAAGTGCAGAAATTATTTCACTCTAATCCCTCCTCAAGGGGAGCCACCCAGGGATGCTCTAGTCCACGATTGGCCCTCCGGTCTGCTCTACGCCTTCCCTCCGGCCGCTCTCTTGCCAAGAGTGATTCAGAAGGCAATCTACGTGGGAAGCAGCATGATTTTGATAGCACCACTCTGGCCCTGTCAAGTTTGGTTCCCCTTCCTTCGGAAATATGCGGTGGATGGGCCTTGGATCCTGGACCCAGCTCCAGACCTTTTGACTCATCAGTCGGGACAGCCTCATCCATCCCTCCGAACTCTCAGACTCTCTGCTTGGCTACTCCACTTCCTTCCTTAGTCAGACAGCATAACCTTACCCTGGAGGTACTACAGATTCTGTCCTCTTCTCATAAGTCTTCTACTAGAAAGATTTACTCTAGTAAATGGAAGAGATTTGCTATTTGGGCTGAGCAGCGTGACCTTAATCCCCTCACAACCCCTGTGTCAGCGGTGTTAGATTTCTTGGCAACACTTTTTAGACAGGGTTCCGCTGTCTCCACTATAAAGGTTCAATTGGCAGCGATCTCTAATTATCACGTAGCTCATGAGCCTTCCCTCATGGGTCATAAGCTGTGTAAACCCTTTCTAAAAGGAGCCTGGTTAATTCGCCCCCCGATTTCGCAACCCGTTCTACCATGGGACTTAAATATGGTGCTCGGAGCTTTGACGTCTCCTCCCTTCGAACCTGCAGCCACTTGCGAATTAAAATTCTTATCATGGAAGACTGCATTTTTGGTAGCCATTACTTCAGCCAGAAGGGTATCGGAGCTTCAAGCCCTTTCTGTCAAACCACCTTATTTGATTTTTCACAAGGACAGAGTATCTCTAAGACTAAATCCTTCCTTTCTTCCTAAGGTGTCTTCTGCATTTTGTCTCCAACAGGCTATTGAGCTACCAGTCTTTTTTCCACAATTCTCCAACAAAGCAGAATACATATTTCACCAGTTGGATGTACATAGACAATTGAGGTTTTATTTGAATAGGACACAACAGGAGAGAAAATCAGACCAGTTGTTTTTGTCCTTTTCGGACAACAGATATGGCAGATCTGTAACCAAGGCCACCATCGCTAAGTGGATTAGGGATTGCATCTCACTCATTTATGCATTGACGGGTAGGAATCTTCCCTTTCCAGTGAAGGCGCATTCTACCAGGGCTGTGGCAACTTCAGTGGCCTTTCACGCTAGGCTGTCCGTGGATGAGATTTGTGCGGCGGCTACTTGGACTTCTCCACATTCCTTTATTTCTCATTACAAATTGGACATGGCATCTAGAGGTCGTGCTTCCTTTGGTTCCACAGTGCTCAGGAGTGTTTTCCAGTGAGCCTCCCAGGATTTAGGTGCTAGGGATGCTGTCCCATCAGTATTGAATGTAGGCGAGATAGGATCACATTACATCTCTTAGTTGTGTACTTACCGTAGCGATAGATGTATGTGATCCATCTCGCCTACATTCTTATGTACCCGCCCTCCTTCCCCCTTCCTTTTGGATTTGGAGGAGACAAGTATTGTTTGATTCCCATGAGGATATTTTTTTTTTCCCCTCTTACACTTGTCTCTTTGTGGGTTCTGTGGGTGGAAGAATGTGTTGGGGGAAAACTAGATCTGGGGTTTTGGGCGTGGTGCATCCTGGGATATAGGGTTGGCCCATCCAATGAGAGACTTCGTGCTAGTCAGAACGGCTGAGTCGGAGCCGATTCTCGGCTCCGAGCCCAACAATATTGAATGTAGGTGAGATGGATCACATACATCAGTCGTTATGGTAAGTACATAACTAAGAGTTATCCCCTGTGTCGAGAGGCTGTGCTTGTATGGCAGTGGGCAATGTCTTCCCAACGCTTTCTAGTTGAAACACACATCCCGGGGAAATCCAGCGTGATAGTAGACAAGCACTACAGGGCTATTCTGATGCCTCACAAGTGGTCCCTGAAACAGGAAGTTGGAGAATTGAATTTTCGCAAATGGGGCCAGCCATGCTGCTAACTTTTTGCCACCCTCCTCAACAATAAATGCAGCAGCTACTTTGCCCTAGTCCCACCTCCGGGACAGTTACCCAGGGATGCACTTGTTCACGATTGGCCCCTGAGATTGCTTTATGTCTTTCCACCTTTCCCTCTGATCACCAAGGTTCTTTAGAAAGCACAGTTGCTAGGTTGAAAGTTAATTCTCATTGCTCCTTACTGGCCTTGGCCTTGTCAGATGTAATTCCCATTCGTTTGGCCTCATCTGCTAGGGGAGCATTGGATACTGAACCCAGTTCCAGACCTCCTGATGCATCATTCAGGTGCTCTCCACTGTTCCATTCACTCTCTCAAACTGACAGCTTGGTTTCTCCACTTCCGGTCTTAGCCAGGCTTACTGATTTTTCCCTGGCAGTTCAACATATTTTGATTTCCTCCCATAAACCCACTACAAGAAAACTTTATGCTAGTAAATGGAAGAGTTTCTCTTGTTGGGCAAAAAAGAATGACATTGATCCTTTTACTGCTGCCATTCTAAAGATTCTGGATTTTCTTGCTGAAACCTTTGAACGAGGGGCAGCGGCAGCTGCTATCCGGGTTCAGCTGGCTGCCATTTCTAATTTCCATGTGGGAGAAATGGGATCTAACGTCATGTCACATAGGCTAGAGCATTCCTAAGAGGTACTACCCTCTTAAGACCTCAATAAGAGAACCTTTCCCCGCCCCGGGATTTAAATTTAGTCTTAGAGACTGTCATCCCCCCCCCCCCTTTGAGCCAACTGCTTCTTGTCCCTTGAAATTTTTGACATGGAAGAACTTTTTCTTAACCATTACCTCAGCTAGGAGGGTTTCAGAATTACAGGCCTTATCTATTCGTCCCCCATACTTGATTTTCCACAAAGACAGAGTTTCTCTCAGAATCAATCCCTCCTTCCTACCCAAAATGTGTTTAGAGCACAATTTGAATCGATCCATAGAGGTTCCTGTATTCTTTCCCAATCATGGCAACAAGGCAGCGTATAAGCTTCATCATTTGGATGTTCATAGACAGTTACATTTTTATTTACACAGGACTAAGGATTTCGGGAAATCTAACCAATTGTGTATATCCTTTGCAGACAATAAAAAAGGTTGTCCACTCTCAAAAGTGACCTTATCAAAGTGGCTCTCAGACACTGTCATCTACTTCTACAGTTTATAGAACAAAAAACTTCCAAGAAAAATTGAAGGACACTCAACTAGGGCCTTAGCTACCTCTACTGCCTTTCAAGCCAAACTGTTGTTAGATTCAATATGTGCTGCAGCTACATGGGCTTATCCTCGTACCTTTATCTCTCGGTACAAAGTAGATGTGGCCTCCTGGAACAGGGCATCCTTTGGTTCCATGGTCCTGAAGAGTCTTTTCCAATGAGCCACCCAAGAAACAGGTGCTGGGGATGCTGTCCCAACCAGCAAGAACAAAGACGAGATGGGGACAATGTAACATAAAGTTATGTACTCACCTTAATGTTCCATGTTTGTTGTCCTGCATCTTGCCTTCCTTTTTGCATCTCACCCTCCTTCCCCCTCCTGGAGGATCGAGAGGAGTTCTTCCCTTTTTTTTGACTACACTGGCTGACTTCCCTGTTTTACTTACTAGTTGGTTATTTCTAGTCTTCCCTTCCTTTCTCTTGCTGAAAATTACAACCTTATATGCAGGTGTTATCTTGTATGTAAGCTTAATATTTTTTTCTTGGGACATGTTTAGTCTGGTGGATTATCACAAACGAGATCTGGGTAGCTACCGCTAGGCATGTTGGGAAAGGGTCTAGCCTCGAGCCAGTAAAAAGCTCTCAAGCTATAGTATACGGCCGAGTCAGAGCCGAGGTTCAGCTCCGAACCCAACCAGCAAGAAGGAAGGCAAGATGCAGGACAAAAAACTTGGAACATTATGGTGAGTACATATCATCTTTTTATATTACGTTAGGTCTTGTATAAAATGAAGTTTTGAAGACTGGCATTACTACAACCAGAAGAGAACTGATGAGTCAAATGCGGGTTGTTGGCTTATGAGTTCATTTGTTTGAAAAGATGCATCTGGAATGTTTAAAATTGATCATATAGCTTGGCTGCTATTGAAATGCCAGTGTGATTTAAGAAGTAGTGATACATTGAAGTTGGTCTTCACTTTGCATTGTTTAATGGTCTGTGTTGCCTGTACTGGAAATGTAAATATGCACATTTGAAACTTATGTAAATAGTCTGCGTGTGTACACTGATTCCCCACCAGTGCATACCCTGTATAGTCCTTACAAAAGTTCACTTCCCAGAGCAAGTTATCATGCCAGCAGTTTTCTTGGCCACATTTCAATCCTTTGCAGTAGATGAGAAAAAGGGAAATCTTTGTGGTTGGTGTGTCCCAGGGATGGGGCATTCCTAAATTTGAAATTTTTCCTCTTAAACGTATGCATTTCCCCACCCCATTTATTGCTTTGTGTTTAGGAAGACAATAGGGAGTTGTGGGTGCATGCTGCCTTTGGTGGATGGAAAGATTGTTGCCTTTCCTTCCTTCCATTTGATTCTATGACTTGCGTAATTCAGAGAAGAACAAAGCTTTTGTCAGTCATACTGTAGTGGTGCCAGACTCCCAGGGTTCTGGTAGTGCAGGATTTCCCATCTCCTGGCCATTTGCAGCCTTACTGACATGTGGTGACAAATGGCTCCATATTACGGTTTTGATTTTTATAACTGAATCTCCAGTGGCATTTTCATAAGTTCTTAAAGGTGCCAGGAAATCTACTCATCATATGTATCCCGCTAAGTTGAAGATATTCTCCACTGAAATGGAGGCTTATGATCCCTGTCTCAGGATTAGTTTGTGGAGGGCCCTGAATTAGACACCATTTTATGTGATTCTTGATGAAATAACAAGGTGCTTGATTGTTCTTCGTGGTTCACTGTTGTAGTCATCACACTTGGGTTATCCTGCCAGGGGTAGCCCTCAGTCGGTCTGAATACCAGAGGCTTAGTATTTCTGCGTCAGTTGCTGTCCCTCCAGGACTGATATCAGGTAGTCAGTGGTATAAAGTCAGGCAGCCGACGCCATTACATCACCCTTTTTTGCTGAGGATCCTGAAGCAGAAGCAGTTCGCAAGAGTGCCAGTCGGCCACTACCTGAGTTTTTGTTTCCGAATTGAAGTTGAAGTCTTCTAAAGCTAAGTACCCCGTTGGGGTTCCTTTTTTCTTGCTGTAACCGATGTCAGAAAAAGTTAACAATTGTCTCGCCTGTGGAAAGTAAATACCACACTGAGATTTCCATTCTTACTGCGTCACCTGTTTAGGCCCAGACCACAACGTCCCTCGCTGTCGGTTTTTTGCTTTAACTCCAGAACTATACGTCGTTGGGCCCTTATTGTAGCTAAATATTTTCGCTCTCGATCTCCGTATTTCAAAATAGCTTTGGTAAGCCATCTGACTACCGATCTTCCAAAAAAACCTAAGGATAAAGACAGAGACAAGACCGCACAGGTCCAAAACTGCCGACGACACTTCCGTTAAGCTAGTCTCCAATTCGCCGGTCCTCAGTGAGGTGCTTTTGCAGCCCCTGATGCCCATGTCTTTGAATTAGCAGGCCGCTACTGAGACCAGTTCGGAGTCTGATATGCCGTGAGACTCTTCTTTGACTGAGGATCCTGCGGATGTCTCTACCTTGGATGGGTCTGGAGCCACTGAGCAGGCACCGGCTTCTGAGGAATCTCTTTGCACTACCTATACTTGACACAAACCAATGACTTTTTCATGTCTTCAGTTCTTTCTAAAACTACTGAGTTTCTAAGGCCCAGGGTACTAATTACGCCTAAAAAAAGATGACCCAAGCACCTGCTTCCATGCTTCAATTTCAAATGCTTAAAATGGCGAAATAACTTTTCTTGCTTATTAGGGGAAGCCAGCCTACCTCTTCCAAAAGAAAGAGACTTGTCCCCAGCAGTTTTATCTTACCTGGAGTCCGATGACTCTGAGGTTTCTGAATATGAAGACATATGCAACCCTTGTCTGTTTATGAAAATTCAGATGCAGAGGAATCCATTTCTTCTGTCTCTCCTCCATAAGATTTTTCATTTGGTGAAACCCTACATACTTTAAGGGAGCATTTCCAATGGGAGTGTCAGGACTATCCTCAGTCCAAAAAGAGACTCTGGGAATTCTTAGATTTACCACAGCACAGACCTTTAGCCATTCCTCCTGTTCTGGATGCTGTGGATGATGTTTTTATGGAATCCAGTTTAACTCTTGACACCTTCCCTCCTGCTCCCAGAAAGCCTGACCGGTATTAGAGTCCCTGACTCTCTCAAATTTCTTTTCAAGAATTCTACTGCTGACCCAGAGGTAATCTCCCAAGGACCTAAAGGAATAAAAACAAACGCAGCTAAGAATCCCACCCCCCTGGATAGGGATTCCTGAGCTTTAGACATTTTAGACAGATTGGGTAAAAAAAGTATACACCTCTGCAACTCTTGCCATTAGAGCACTAAATTGTCATTTTCACATGCTGAAATACCAGCAACATACTATTGAACTCCTTAAACAAAAAATATGTTCCTTTCCAGCTTTTGCAGAAAATAAAGAATTGCAGGAGCTTATGCATTCTGCAAGCCAAGTTACTAGACACACCTTGCAATGTGGCTTTGATGCCCTAGAAGCATACTGCAGGGCAGCAGTCACTGGTTCTGTACTTAGAAGACATGCTTGGCTTAAGGAACAGACCTTGCCAGACCGTGTCAAATTAAAACTATTGGACACACCATTGAACAAAGACAATTTGTTTGTCACCAAGGCAGAAGAGGTCTTAAAAAGATGGGAAAAAAAAGCTAAATCTATGTAGACAGACTTCTTGCAGGCCAGCCTCTGAGGTGCAGTAGGCATTGTCCCTCCAAGCACTGGTCCTTTCCTCCCCCTTCAGGATCAGCACAGACAAGACCTAGGGGAAGCAGACTCCCCCCTCAGACAGCAGTCCCAGGGAATGCAGAGATCTAAACAATGGAGTTCTTCCACTTCAAAAACAGGGAGTGCTAAACCACCCCCTTATGGAAAGAACTCACAATGACTTTACACCTCCACACCTTACCTCTGCCCACCTGCTTGTGCCCCTAGCAGGAAAACTCTCCTCCTATGCCAAAAACTGGGCCTTTATCACCAACGACTGATGGGTTTTCAACATAGTGTCCCAGGGATACAAATTTTATTTCCACACACTACGTACCCCAAAAGAGTTCCCAGATCTTCCTTCAAACCAGCAGGCAGAGGCACAAAACCAAGTCCATTCCCTACTCCCCATGAGGGCAATACAGCCTGTTCCTGCAGACCAGATAGGCCAAGGTTTTTGTTCTGGGCTTTTCCTGGTACCCAGAAAAGAGGGCATCTGGCGCCCAATCCTCGATCTATCAATACTAAACACCTTCCTGGTGATACCAAAATTCAGAATGCTCACCCTCCAGCAGCTTCTTCCTGTGCTATCCAAGGATGCTTGGTTAACCACCCTATATCTAAAAGAGGCCTATTTACACATCTCAAACAGGGATTCCTGCAGGAACTATCTACGTTTCAGAGCAGGATCTATGCACTTTCAGTTCTCTGCACTTCCCTTGGGCTTATACACTGCTCCCAGAGTTTTCACAAAATGCCTGGCTCCAGCCATTGCTTTTTGCAGACAAAGGAATATTCAAATTTACCCCTACTTAGACGACTGCCTGATTCAGGCAGACAGGAAAAGCTGTTACAGCACCTGACCTTTGTAAAGCACCTACTGACCTCCCTGGAGTACACTAGAAATGAAAAGAAATCCAAACTAGTGCCCACTCAAAAAAAATTGTATTCCTCGGATCAAGCCTGGACACATCTTTCCAGATTGCATTCCTTACTCCAGAAAAAAAAAACTATTTGACAGGCTACTTTTCTCAACTAGCCACTAGAACCCAGTTATCCTCAAGGAAAATCCTGCAAGCTCTAGGGTTCATGGCATCCTGCATTGTACTCATTCCATATGCCAGACTGCTTATGAGTAAACTTCAGTGGTACCTAAAAAGTATTTGCTGTCAACACACTCAGGACCTGGAAACTATCATACCTATGATATCCTGTCTAAGGAAAGATTTTCTTTGGTGGGGAGCAGCGTGCAATTACAACAAGGGTCTTCCCTTCTCGCAATGCCACGCCACCCAGACCCTAACCACAGATGCATCAGATTGTGCCTGGGGTGCACACCTGGATGGCAGGTGCATTCAGGGCCATTGGAGCCCAAAACAAATACATCTGCACATCAACCAAAAAGAGATGTTAGCTGTTCAGCATGCTTTGACAGCTTCCAGACCCCTACTCTCCCTGGGGCATCTACCGATCAAAACAGACAACACCACAGTGATGTGGTACAGCAGGAAGCATGGAGGAACTCATTCTTATCCCCTCTGCAGGCTTGCCTTGACCCTTTTGCACACAGCTTCAGCCATGCCAATTCACCTGCAAGCACAATTCCTGCCAGGCTCCCAAAACTCTCTGGCAGACAACTTAAGCAGAAACGTCCTAGACCCACATGAGTGGCATCTCGACCACGGTACCTTCAACCTTGTAACCCAGAAATGGGGCACCCCGAAGATGGACCGCTTTGCCTCCCACAACAATCACCAGCTCAGTAAATTTTGCACCAGGGAACTTCACAGCAAGACCTGGAAAGTGGATGTGCCTTATCCTTCCATTGGGTAAACCTCTCGATCTATGCATTTCCCCCTCTACCTCTACTTTCAAGGGTACTACTCAAAATGAGAGAAAAAACCAAGACCAGTCTTGATTGCCCCAGACTGGCCACGCCAGCACTGGTACCCACTGCTGTGCAGTCTGTCACCCCTGCCACCATGGCACCTACGTCAGATCCCAACTCTCCTGACCCAGCAGAACAGAGAATTCATGCATCCACAATTGCAGACCCTGAACCTGGCAGCCTGGCTTATTCCCTGACCTCTCCTCCAGTTGCCAGTCTAAGTAAGCAAGTCCTGGATGTTATACGTGAGGCCAGACACCCCAGCCCTAGAAAATTATATGCTGACAAGTGGAAAAGGTATTGCACCTGGATCTAGGCTAAAGGAGTTGAAATGGCACAGCCCTCCCTACCTCTCATCCTGGATTTACCTAGCTGACCTACCACACAGGGGATTATCCTTCTCCTCTATTACAATTCATGCCTCTGCCATCTCTGCTCATTACAGCACAGAGCCACCTCTCTTTTCTCACTCTCTCATCAAATATTTCGTAAGAGGGGCTAACAATTTAATGCCAACCAGAAGAGCTCCTACCCCAGCTTGGAACCTTAAGTTTGTGTTGGAAAAGCTCACACTACCCCCCTTAGAGCCTGCAGCTTCAACAGAGTTAAAATTCCTCTCTTGGAAAACAGCCTTGCTTCTGGCCATCACTTCAGCTAGAGGAGTTACAGAGCTACAAGCATTCATGGCAGTAGAGCCTTTCATCATTTTTCATGCTGGCAGGGTCTCCCTCAGGACTAACCATGCCTAAAGTGGTGTCCAGTGTGGCTCTCAACCAATCTATTCACTGGCCCACCTTTTTCCCTAACCCACAAAACAAGGGGAAAGGATTCTGCATTCTCTAGATGTGCACAGACATCTCAGATTCTACCTGGATAGGACTAAATCTTTTAGGAAAACTGACCAATTGCTGGTCAGCTTTGCAGCAGGGGCAGAGGGCAAGGCCATATCCAAACAATCTCCAAATGGATAGCACATTTGTATCTATTTCTGTTACAAATACCATGGGGAACCGCCCCCTAAGGAGGTCAGGACACATTCCACCAGGGCAACCTCCACCTCTGCAGCTTTTCTCAGAGGGGTCCCTACTAGGGACATCCTGGAGGCTGCTACATGGGAGTTCTGTTCATACCTTCACCAAGCATTACCACCTGCCTATCCTCTCCAAATCAAGGGCAGGCTTTGCAACCGCAGTCTTGCAGGGCATCCTAGCCAGCCCCCAGGCTTCTTGACTGCCTCCACCCTTTTCTTCAGCTTTGGGAATCAACCCAAGTGTGATGACTGCAACAGTGAAAGACTAAGAACGTAGTACAGTTGTGTACACGTACCATAAATGTCGATGTTCGAGTGTATTCACTGTTGTAGTCCTGGTTTCCCACCCTCCATCTCCCTTGTCTCTCTCTGTCTCTCACTCATTACAGCAATTTTTGGTATTTACTTTCTACTGGTGGTGTTCTTCCACCATAACCTAGCTCCCTATTTGGGGGCTCCTGACATTTGGGGCAAGAAAAACTGATGTAATGGCGTCGGCTGCCTTATTTTATACCACTGATGACCTAATATCAGTCCTGGAGCAACAGCAACCGACGCCGAAATACTAAGCCTCTGGTATTCCAGCCGACTGAGGGCTACCCCTGGCAGAATAACCCAAGTGTGATGACTGCAATAGTGAATACACTCGAACATCTACATTCATGGTAAGTGTACACAACTGTACTTTGCCACCTTTATGATATGCCTTGACCTTTGTGCATGGCAGAACTGTGGTCCATTGCAAGGTTGTCAGGGAAGACTATGCATAATAGTGGAAAAGCTTAGCTAGACACTGGGGCAAGTTGCTGTGAGGGAAATACTGCTTTGCTTTTGCTTTCTTGTATTCCATATTACTTTATTGCCTTCTGTTTTGTATGTTGTGATTTCGTGTTCTTCATGTTTCACTGTTGCAGTCCTGTCTATTGGAATTTCCTGCCCTAAAAGCCCTCTTTCTACCCGACTGCCAGAGAAAAAAACTTTCCAGCTTCCACGCTGGCAGATGCCCAGACTAACGTCAGTACGCTCAGGTATAAAGGTAGCCAGCCTTTTTCAGAACCAGTCTTTTCTTGCTACAGAAGACCTGAAGCAACATTCAAGTGCTTCGGGCTGTCCATACCAGAGAAAAGTGTCGTTGGACAGATAAGTCCTCCATTGGGGGAACTTTTTCTTTCCTTGCTCGTGTCAGTTAAAATCAATAACTGTCTCCGTTGTGGAAAGCAAATCCCAAACAGACTTTCATTCCCTTTGTGTTACTTGCCTATGCCCTGATCATGGCGTTGCTGTCACTTTTGTGCATGTTTTAATACTAGACCTATCAGGTGTAGGGCTGAATTTCTTTGCAAGTTTCTTAGCCAAGAATCAGTTCAACCATTGTTTGACATCCATCGGTCATATTGAATTTGATCAGCCTAAGCGCAAGAGAAAAAAAAAGCCTATGCCTTTGGACGACAATCCCTCCGTGTCTGGGGAGGACTTCAGACTCAGAAGACACTGGATCTGAAGAGGACCCTTCATACACTTAGTATGAGGATTCTAACTCTGAAGTGATCCTCCCTTCTGCCTCCCCACCAGATAACTTAACCTTTGGGGAGACCCTCCAGACAGCATTTTATGGGAGGCCTAGAGCTCACTGCTAGAGGAGGGTTAGGGAGCCTGGACTTGCCATCAATAAGCCTTGGCTATCCCCTCCAATTCTGAAGTGGTGGATGATGTCTTCCAGGAATTTTAAGCCTGACACACTACCCTGCCCCCCCTCAAAACCCCTTCTCAAACCATAAAACACAGCTGGTTGACCGAAGTCATCATTAATCTGGACCTAAGGAGAAGGGAGTCAAGTTCTTCCCAGAAACTCTTTCCTACAGATAGAGAGGGGGGGTCTCATGGTTGACAAGAAGGTCTCTACATCTACCACACTCCATATGAGGGCTGTCAATTGCCAGTTTCAAATGATTATGTACCAGCAGACTATCCTTGATCAACTTAAACAGAAGGTGTCTGCCCTGCAGGACAAAAACCTTGCCAAGAAACTGTCGGAACTCTGTCATGCCAGTGCACAGGTTGCTAAGCATTCTCTACATAATGAGTATGATGTCATGGAAGCATCTTGCAGAACTGCCACTACTGTCAGTGATGATAATACATGCTTGGCTCCAAGAACAATCCTTTCCAGATCATGTTAAATCTAATCTGTTAGATGCCCCCCTTGACAAGAATGCTCTTTTTGGCCCAGAAGCAGAAGTGCTGAAAAAGATGGAGGACAAAGCCAAGCCTACGCAAATGTTGAAGGATTTCCTCCAGGTGCAGCTTCCCAGGTTCAGTAGAAACTTCCCTGCCAAACACTGGTCCTTTTCCTCCCTGTCTAGAAGTAGACCGAGGAAACCTCAAAGGGAACATCCGCAGAGGCAACTCCTGCGAAAAGGTAGACAGTGGACCTTGAAAACCTCGACATGCCACTTTCAGATACTCACATTGACTCATTCACCCCACCTTCACTCCCACCACCCCAAAGCTAAGAGGAAAGCTGTCTCTTTTCTATTATACCTGGACCCTGACTACCTCGGACAGGTGGGTTCTAGACATTATTGCATATGACCACAAGCTCACTTTCAGAGAGCACTTAAAATCTTCTGGTTTTCCAGATGTCCCCCTAAATCAAATGACAGAGGCCCGGGTTCAAATTCATACTTTTTGTGTGCAAGGAGCAGTTTAGCCAGTCCTCCCTCCTCAGCAGGGAATAGGTTTCTATTCCAGTCTATTCCTGCTCCACAGGAAAGAAGGCTCTTGGTGCCCTATCCTGGACCTGTCAAAACTCCACCAGTTTCTCTTGGTTCCCGAATTCAAAATGTTAACTCTTCAAAAGCTCCTTCCCATGCTGTTCCCTACATGCTTTCATGGTCTCTAGACCTAAAGGATGCCTACATTCACATTCCTATAAATGAATCCAACAGAAAGTTCCTTCATTTCCGCACAGGATCCAGTCATCATCAGTTTTCTTCTCTGCCTGTGGCTTATCCACTGCTCCACAAGTGTTCACAAAGTGTCTGGCTCTAGTAATTGCTTTCTGCAGGACCAAGGGAATATAAATGTATCCCTATGCGGACGACTGCCTTTTACAGTCCACAGATCCCACCAAACTACTCCAGGATCTAAAATTCACCCAAAACCTACTATCTTCACTTGGGGGTTCACATTGAATCCTCAGAAGTTCATCACTTCTCCAACCCAAAGGATTGTTTTCATGGGGGGCCCTCCTGGACATCACTCTCCAGAAGGCTTTCTCCCCCCCCCCCCAGAAAAAGTGTCCTTCCTGACATATTACTTCCAAAGGATCCAAATGAAGGATCATATTTCTGCAAAGGAATTCCTGATAGCCCTGTGGTACATGGGTTCATGCATCTTAATGGTCCCCCTTGCCAGACTGCACATGAGGAAGTTGCAGTGGTATCTCAGGAACATATGGTGCCAGAACTCCCAACCACTAGAGACAGAGACTCCCTTCATTCTTTGCCTCAAACTGGAGTTTTCATAGTGGGCACAAGACCTGCCCCCACAACCCAGGCCTCCCCTTCATATTCAGTCCTCAGGATAGACCCTTGCAACAGATGCCTCAGAAAACAGCCTGTGGGGCTCACTTCCACAACCTACAAACCCAGAGTAAGTGGGAAATCAACATCAGAAACAAGCACATCAGTGAGAAAGAACTCATGGCTGTACAAAATTGCCTAATAGCCTTCAAAGAAAAATGGACAACAGGCATCTGGTAGTAAAGACGGACAGCACCATAATAATGTGGTACATCAACAGATGGAGGAACACACTGCTGCCCTCTGTGCCATTTAGCAATTAAAATCTATGAAACGCCACACACTGTGGTAGTGCATCTTATGGCACAGTACCTTCCAGGAGTTCAGAATATTCTAGCAGACCACCTCAGCAGGAATTTTATGGACCCTCATGAGTGGCGCCTGCACCTGGAGATTTTCAAGACCATAACCCAGTCCTGGGGGGTTTCCCTCAAGTGGACCTGTTTGCATCCAAACACCACACAATTGCAAAAATTATGCACCAGTATCAGACAAGAATCAGCCTAGAAAACAGATGTATTCTCCTTCCCATGGACCCAACTATTCATTTATGCATTCCTCTCACTACCTCCAATTTCTAGGGGTCCTGCTCAAGATCAGGGAGGAGGGCCCAAGAGCAATACTGATGGCCCCGGACTGATCGGGACAGTATTAGTCCCCTCACCTCCTCTGGTTCTGCAATCAGGCACAGTGGATTCTGTTTCAGAGGGTGGATGATCTCACTCAAAACAAGAGAAGGATTGTTCATCACAACCTGCTGACCCCAGCTTGGCAGCATGGGTGCTCCTAAAATGAAAGCAGAAAAAAGTACCAAAAGGAAAACTGTTGAAACAAAAAACACCGTAGCAGGCCCCAAACCTTTGTGTAGTCCAGGATATGTGAAATAACTATTGAAATATCACAGCACAAACAATTCCACAAGAAGTTCAGGCTCCAAACCTTGTTTAATAGTCCAGGATATATTAAAAAAACTGTTGAAATGCCACAGCACAAACAGTTCCACAAGAAGTTAAATGCTTTCACTTAGGTCTATCCCAAGCTTCATCAGAACATGGAATAAAATCAATCAGCCACTTTTTAAACAAATTCAAAAATTGTCAGCCAATAATACCATCTCATGCATAATTAATTAATTAAATAAAATTCGGGGGGGGG
>NC_056741.1:1964076692-1964176440 GCF_019279795.1 Protopterus annectens | reverse complement strand
TTTGCCTTTTTTATGGGTTTCCTCCTCAGCCTCTTCCAGACTGTGTAAAGCCTTTATCAAAGGCACCTTTTTGTTACACCCCCCCCAGTCAAAGATCCTGTTCCCTCATGGGATCTTACTATGGTTCTTCAAGCTTTGGTTGCTCCGCCTTTTGAGCCTGCCGCAACTGCAAATATGAAATTTTTATCTTGGAAAACATCTTTTTTGGTGGCGATTACCTCTGCAAGAAGGGTTTCAGAATTACAGGCCTTGTCCATCATAATTCCGTACATGATTTTTCACAAAGGCAGGGTTTCCCTTAGACCCAGTCCATCCTTTCTTCCCACTGTGCCATCACCAGTCAGTATCAATCAGATGATCAGTTTACATGTTTTTTTCCTAATTTTACGAGCAAAATGGAATACCGACTCCACATGGGTGATGTTCATAGACAGTTAGGATTCTGTTTACACAAGACAAAAAAATTCTGCAAGTCTGATCAATTGTTTGTTTCCTTCTATAAACCCTTTTTGGGGAAACCTGTCTCTAAGGTCACTATAGCTTGATGGATTTCTTCTTGCATCCTGCAGGTCTATAAGGACAGAGGCATGTTTCTTCCAGGTCAGGTGAAAGCTCATTCCACTAGGTCCATGGCTACATTTGCGGTCTTTTGGTCTAGTGTGTCTTTGGATGATATTTGTTCTGCAGCTACTTGGTCCTCATCTCATACGTTTATTTCTCATTACAAATTGGATTTGACTTCCAGAAGGAGAGCTTTCTTTGGTTCCGCTTTTCTTTGGTTCCGCTGTGCTCCGGAATATCCTTCCATGAGGGCCTACCAGGAGTTTAGTAGCTGAGGACTCTGTCCCACAGGTTGAAGACAAAATGAAGTAAACTACTTCATAAAAAGAAGTTGTGTACTCGCCATAATGTTCCATCTGAGTAGTTGTACTTTGTCTTCAACCGTCCCTCCCTCCTTCCCCTGGACCTTGGCATATGATCAGCCTTCGGGATGCAGTATAGGTCACAAGTATAATTTTTTCAGGTTGGGTTTTCAGTATAAGGTTCAGCTAACTCCATCTCAGGATGGAAGGCAGTGAAGGTGTATTATGGGTAAGGGGGAGGGGTTTGGAGCTCGGAGCCGATTCTAGTAGAAGTTGCTATCTCTGATCCGATACAGGTCCATAACCCACAGGTTGAAGACAAATGAAGTACAACTACTCAGGTGGAACGTTATGATGAGTACATAACTTCTTTTTTTTTTCATGTAGTTATTACCACCTTTTACATATAACTGCTTTTTTGTGAAATGTCTAGTTCCAACTTTTATGTTACATGTATATGCTGTTTGGCAGGTTGGTCTTTTATACAGTTTCTTGTCATATCCACTTGTGCCTATGCCACATCTTACATAACTTTTTGTTTTTTTGAAAGCCTTCAAACTGAACAAACAGACCCCACCTAAAAAAACCCTCCTAAGTCCTATTAACTTAATAATACACAAAAAGGATGTACATCTTCAAATATTGAAGTTTATGCTTCCTAATAAGTACATAAGTTCAAGGTTGATGCCTACACAGACAGGGTAAAATTAACTAAAAAGAAAGGTTAGTCATGCTAAGATGCATGGTACAGCCTGTTCTACTTTTAAGTGCTGTCTGAGTTTCTATGTCTTTATAGCTTTCCCATTTGACAAACACTTGAACGCTTTCAGTAGCACTTTCTCCAAGCCATTTCTCTTTATCAAATTGTCTTCTGGTGACATACAGACGAGACACAAAACTGCTAAGGTACCTTGTTTATCAGAAAAAAGCATTACAAAATTCAATATTTTTTTTCATTTACATGCTTTGTGATAAACTTGTTACTGTATAATGCCTAGGGTTTTAACCCAGTCACAAGCATTGGAAAAAGCACACAGTGTTTTCTTTTGTCACACACTTACCAGACCCTTCTCTCCATCTTCTCCTTTTTTTTATTTTGCCCGTTGCAGTGTCTTCATTTCTTAAAAGTGAACAAGGAAGAACAGAGAAGTGAAAAAGACAAAAAAAAACAAAAAAAAACACAAAAGCACCTGTGTATATTAATATCCCCGTGCATTTTAAACTGAGAAAACTACTTCAGCTCCAATTGGTTTTGCATTATCTTTAAAACTGTCACACCTGGGAAAATCCTGATTTGTTTTCAGAGAACATTATGTCCTAGCCAGTTTTTCTGTTTTTTTTTTTTTTCTTTTCCCTTTTCCCTCAGCCAATCTCCTTTCACCAGACTGTCTCCATTTTCTCTTTATCAGATTGTTTCTATGGAGACATGAAGACCAGCTTCAGATTTGATACTTGTTATACTTGCATGCAACTATTAGGAAAAAAACTATATTGTTCAATATTATTTTTCAATTACTTGCTCTCTTTCTTAAAACAAAGGTCCTTAATCAGTCATTTCCCCATACAAGAATGAAAAAAGCACATTAATTTGAACTTTCATGCCTTTTTTTCCCAGGCTCCCTTTTTTGTTATTGCATTGTGTATATTTCTCAAAACTGTACAAGAAGAAAAAGAGAAGGGACAAAAAGAAAAAGAACACACCTGTTTACCATCCCCATTACATGTAAAAATAGCATGCAAAGAGAACCATGCACCGAAAATACAGTACTATTAAAAAAACAAAAGTTTTCTTTACTTACAGTTAGCGTTCTCCCCTTTCTTCCCCTCCCCAAAGTTTTTTTCCAAACATTAATTGCATGAAGTAGAGCATATACTTAACATCCCCCCACACATCAAACACATTTTGAAAAGGTCCAATATTTTCTTGTTCTGTTATATGCCATAAATATAATTATTGGATTTTAATTCTACATTGTTACTGATTTTATTACTGTTTTTCTCCATCACCCAAATGCTGTCAGTGCTTCATTTCCAATGTACTCTTGCTTCTAGTCAGCTCTTGTGCTCCCTTCTCTCTCTCTCTCTCCATTTTTCATTGAAATACTGGGAAAGGTTTCACAGGTACAGTCTCTCTGTGGTCTTTATTACCAGAAGAACACAAAGCAGAAACTCTTTCTATTTCACAGCTCAGTTTTTATTGGATAAACTTTTGTATTTCCTCCTTAGCATGCATTTCATCAAAAAATGATTTTGCCCCTCCAGAGAAGAATACCTTGAAGACATCAGGATACAGCAGTTTGAATCTCACACCGGCGTCTCAACATTTTCTGACTAGTGGAATGAATTTTCTTCTCTTTTGCCTGGTGTACAATGAGTAATCATTCTCGAAAAACACTCCTCCCACGTTTAGTATTTTGTCCTTCTTCCATAGTTTTGTTAGAATCAAATCCTACTGCAGGTCGGATTGCCTCCTTACTGTTATAGGTCTAGGTTGCTTTGTTTGGCTAGATTTGTATCATACACGCGATGTGCCCGTTCAACTAACAGTTTCTGCTGTGGTATACCAATCTAGGTGCTGTTTTGTGCTTTTATAAAATTAATGCAGTCTGTTCCTTCCAGTTTATCGGGTAAAGCTGAAAATATCAGGTTTTCCCTACATCTCTTTCTGAGCAGTCTCACATTCAGCCAGCATTTTCTTCATTTCAGCCTCTGATTTTTGTGGCTTTATCGCATCTGAATATCTGTTTAAATCTTCCATTTGTTCCAGCCTTTTGTTGTTTGTGTTGATATACTCCATCATTGTTTTGTTTATTTTAACCAGATCTGTATTCATTTGTATCTTCCTGTAAGTCATTGGAAGTCACGTCTGAAGGTTGCATTACTTTTTGATGAACAGCTGCATTACTCTCCCCTAGCAGTATTTCTTCCTCAGTTTTTGTATCTGATTTTTTTTCGAGGTTTTTTTGTGTTTCTTTATTCCTGTCATCCAGACATTGTACTTACTAGCCAGTTACTGAAATTTGCCCATAAACATACCTCTGCTGACCTTCTCTGCTTAGTTTCTGTTTTCACACTGGGAGAGGTAGAAACAAGCTGTTACTTGGTGTGCAGCTGGTGGGGATATGTTTTTCGACCCCTCGAAGAACCTTCCTGAGGAATAAAGGAAGTGATTGAAGGACATGGTTCAGAAAGTCCCACGCTCCTTTCCAAGATCCACATGTAGATGTTTCCTCAAGGAGTAGGGGGTAATGAGTATGGACGATGCTGCCCACGTGGCATTGGAGGCCTGCAGAACCTGGGTTCTACAGATTCCTTCTCTGACAGACCCTTCCAGCGCTCCTGAAAGGAGGCCCAGTTGTTCTCCTCTGGAGGCAGTCGGGGGTCCATTATCCCTGCCCCAGAGAGCCTAGCTTGATATCGGAAAAGGTATTTGGGTGCAGACAATCATTTCCAGAGGTTGTATAATTCCCTTTTTCCCTTCCCCCTCCATCTGTATGCACATTTTCTGCTGTTCCACCCAATCAAAGGAAAGGAGCAACACTTGAAATGCAAAAGCTGCTAAAGGAGAGTCCCATAAATGGTCCTACCACCCCATGTAGAATCTGTAACTTAGTTAAGATTATTTTTAGTGGCAAAGAAAACAGGGGACTGGAGACTAATTTTTGGGATTTCAGCAACTTGAAGAAATTTTGACACACACAGGTCTGAACGGTCACGGTTCAGTTCTTTCTCCCCTTTTTCTGCATGGATGACTGGATCCTCGCGATAGACCTTCAGAATGTGTACTAACACATAAACATGAACAGAAAATCCAGATGGTATCTATACTTCCTGCTGGGTGCCAGATGTTGCCAGTTCAGAACACTGCCCTTTGGCCTCGCCACAGCTCCAAGGGTGTTCACCAAATGCATGGCAGTGGTAGCAGCTCACTTCAGGGATCCAATTGCTTCCATACCTGGACGACTGTCTCATTGCCATACTTGCACTAGATCAGGTACTCCAAACTTGCTCCCATCTGGGGATAACCATAAATTGCAGCAAATCTCAGAACAGTCTTTAACATTGGAATTCATAGGAGCAAATTTCAGCACTGTGTCAGTGACAGCTTATCTTCCCCTATCGAGTACAGTCAGTCACATTTCGTGTCAGAAACATAATTCACAGCATCACAGTCTCAGCCTGATTCATTTTACAAGCCTTGGGATCAATGTTGGCAGCTATAGTCTTAGTTCCTCTAGCAAGGTTGTTCATGAGAATTGTTCAGTGGATGTTGGCAACACAATGGTGTATTGTTTGCCAACAAATCAGCCCAAATAGGATTCACTCACACATGCAGAAGATACCTTTGGCGATGGATTCTATCAGATCAGGTTTTATAAGGCCATCCTTTCATTCTCCCTCAGCCCAAGGCTATAATGACAATGGACACTTCCCAGATTGGATGGGTGGAGCACTTAATGGGGAAAACAGTCCACGTTACTTGGTCCCCACAGAGTGGCCAAGGCACACATCAATTTCCTGGAAATGAGAGCAATGCTCTTAGTGTTGCAGGCATTCCAAGGCGCTCTCCCTTTTTGGACCATTGGAAGTCAGGCAGACAGTATACCAATAATTTGGTGCATCAACAAATATGGATGAACCAGGCCTTACTGCTTATTTCGAGAAGCCTTCAGTGTGTGGCATTAGGCTGTCTCATCCAACCATTTTCTGATACCAATGCATATTCCTTGAAAATCCAGTGTGATAGGCAAACAAATTGAGGAGGTCCATTGTACTGCCTCATGAGTGGTCTTCCAACATGAAGGTGGCAGAAATTATTTTTTACCAATGGGTCCAGCCGTACTGTGGTCTCTCTACAGCAGCAGCTTCTTTCCCCTACTCCCCCTTCTGGGCGAATCACTGAGAGGTGTTTTTTTACATGATCGGCCCCCTGGTCTCCTCTGTGTGTATCTTCCAACCCCATAGATCTCCAAACTTCTGCAGAAAGTTTGCCAGTTGTAGAGCAAATTTCTCCTCATTGCTCCTTTCTGGCCTGAACAGATTTGGTTTCCCTTTCTTTGGCCCATCTAGTTTACCTACCTTGGATTCTGGATACAATTGCAGACGTCCTGTTTCACCTGACACAGACATAGTTCACCTGGATATCTCAAACCTAAAGCTGGCAGCATGGTTTCTCCAATGTTCATCGTGCATACAGCTGCAGTAATCACAGATGGGTTCTCTGCCGTCAGGCGGGTCCTCGGTCGGCCGAATTCCAAAGTCTAGGTCCGGCGTCGGTTGCTGTCGCTTTCTTTCCTGACGTCAATGAGGCAGGGGTATATAAGACACAGCCGACGCCATTTTCTTCAGTCTTTTTTGCCGCACGGTGCCCGAAGCAGAAGCAGTTCGCAAGTGCCGGTCGGCCAGCTCCTGAATTTACGAAAAATTGGAAACCGAAGTCTTCATTAAAGCTAAGTACCCCGTTGGGGAAACTTTTCTTGCCTCAGACCGATGTCAGAAAAAGTTAACAATTGTATTTCTTGTGGGAAGCAAATACCGCATAAGGATTTCCATTCTTTCTGCATAGCTTGTTTAGGCCCAGACCACGACGTCTCGGGCTGTCGCTTTTGCGCTACTTTCAATAAACGCACTATTAAGCGTCGGGTGGAGTTTGCCCAACACTTTTTTGGTAAAGCCTTTGATTATAAAATGTCGTAGGAGTCTCCGACTACCGTTTTGTCCAAAAAACGCAAGGACAAGGACCGACACGCGAGGTCCGTGGTCCCCACCGACACCACGCCAAAACCGGCTACACGTGGTCCGGTTCTCAGCGAGACGCCTATGCAGTCCCTGACTACCGACGACACTTCTTTGGCAGTGTCTTCTGTAACCGAGACCGCAGGTACCTCGGCCCATACCCAGACTACAACCACCAAAGCCACTGTGAGCGTTGAGCCTCCTAATGTGGACAGGTCCACTTCCTCCCATGGTGTCTTTAGACCCTCATCTTCCTTTTCCATTAAGGCCTTTACTAAGTCCAAATCAGCCAGGCATCCCAAGAGGCCTGTTGCACAGGGCCCATCCCCAGTCCCCATGCCTAAAAAGCAGATGCTTAAAATGGCTGAGGATTTAATTACTCTTATCAGGGGTTCCCAACCCCCTCCAGACAAGAGACCCAGAGTGGAGGAAGATTCTCCCTCTTCTGATCAGGGCTCCATTTTTTCAGAACATTCTGATGTAGAGGAACACTCTTACTCCCCATTTGAAGATTCTGGTGCAGAGCAGTCCTTTCCTTCTGTATCTCCTCCTGAGGATTTTTCTTTTGGAGAAACTTTGCACACCTTGAGGGAACACTTCCATTGGGAAGGCCAAGACTTTTCTGATTCCAAGAAAAGACTTAGGGAATTTCTTTTGTTACCTCAGCACAGACCTCTGGCGATACCTCCTGTCTTGGACGTACTTGATGATGTTTATTCGGAGGCTTGCCTTAATCCGGATTCCCTGCCTCCTGCCCCAGTCAAGCCTGATAGGTACTACAGAGTTCCTAACTCTCACCAATTTCTTTACAAAAGCCATAATGCTGACCCTGAAACCATTTCTCAAGGCCCCAAGGGAATGAAGGCCTCTACTGCTAAGAATCCAGTACCTTCCGAAAGAGAGAGTCAAGATCCTTAGAAAAGTGGGGAAAAAAGGTATATACCTCGGCCACCCTAGCCATGAGGGCCTTAAATTGTCAGTTTTATATGCTTAAATATCAGCAGTTTCTGTTATCACAATTAAGAAATAAAATGTCTCAACCTGAACAACTAGATTTAAAGGAGTTGCAGGATATGATGCATAGTGCAGAACAAGTGGGTAAACACACCTTACAATGTGGCTATGATGCCCTAGAGGCCTCAGGTAGAGTTGCTGTTACAGGATCAGTCATTCGTAGATATGCATGGCTTAGGGAGCAAATCTTGCCTGATCATGTGAAAGCTAAACTACTAGATGCTCCTTTACAAAAGGATGTGCTATTTGGTACTAATGCTGAGGAGATACTACGGAAAATGGAAGAAAAAGCCAAATCTATGCAAACTGTCAAAGCTTTTCTACAGGTTCAGCCACCACGTTTTAGCAGAAATTGGCCTTCTAAAAACTGGTCCTTTCCAGCCACGGACAAGCCCCAAAGAGGTAGATACAGGCGCACAAGGGGCAGAGGGCAATCACAAGGATCATATAGAGGCAGGCAATGGCAAACTCCAGCACCAAGAGGTGGCGAAGACAGTGCACAACAATATAGGAAACAAACCCAATGACTTCCTCCTTTCCATGCCAAGCAAGTATCAGCTGGCAGCACCCTTGGGAGGAAAGCTGGCATTATTTACAAGAAATTGTTATATTGTTACAACAGACAAATGGATCCTGGATGTTATAAACAGAGGCTACAGATTTCATTTTCACACTCTCCCAAAAATGAGAGGCATGCCAAACCTGCCACACAATCAAAGGGCAGAGGCACAACTACAAATTTCAAAGCTCATAGACATGAAAGCTATTCAAGAGGTACCTACTCACGAACAAGGTCAAGGTTTTTATTCCAGGCTATTTCTGGTACCAAGGAAAGGAACCGACTGGAGACCCATTTTGGACTTATCCATCCTAAACACATTCTTACTCGTACCAGAATTCAAGATGCTCACATTACAGCAGCTTCTTCCCATGCTGGGCAAGGAGTTTTGGCTGGTAACATTGGACCTCAAGGAGGCATACCTGCATGTCCCAGTCAGACAAAGCTGCAGAAGATACCTCAGATTTCTTGCAGGTTCAATCCACTATCAATTTTCTGCATTGCCCTTTGGCTCATCTACTGCGCCCAGAGTATTCACGAAATGCCTGGCATCAGTAATTGCCTACTGCAGACTTCAAGGGATACAAATTTACCCTTATTTGGACGACTGCCTGATCCAAGCGGACAGCAAGCACATACTTCTGGAACATCTGGCTTATGCAACACGGTTACTGAATTCTCTGGGATACACAATCAACAAAGAGAAATCCAGGCTAACAACATCTCAGAAAATAATTTTCCTGGGTGCCAGCTTGGACACAAACACCCAGTTGGCCTATCTTACGCCAGAAAAACAGGGGCAACTAACTCAGTACTTCAAAACACTAGCAAATTGTACCAGGCTTACTGCAAGGAAAATCCTGCAGGCTCTGGGCTTCATGGCATCTTGCATCCTTTTAATCCCATGTGCAAAGTTGCATATGAGGAAACTTCAGTGGTACCTAAAAAACTTATGGTCTCAACACAGCCACAGTTTGGAAACAATAATTCCAATAATTCCATGTTTGCAAAAGGAATTTCTGTGGTGGGCTCAAGAATGTCAAACAAACACAGGTCTCCCATTCTGCAAGCCTCAAGCAAATCAAGTCATCACAACAGACGCCTCAGATTACGCCTGGGGGGCACACATGACAGACAGGTGCATTCAGGGCAAATGGTCCCAAAAGGAAAAGCACCTTCACATCAATCAAAAAGAAATGCTAGCAGTGATAAATGCAATTACAGCTTTCAAGGACCTCCTGCATCCAGGACAATTATTGATAAGAACAGACAACGCCACAGTAATGTGGTACATAAACAAGGAGGAACACATTCATACCCCCTGTGCAGACTAGCCATGACACTTTGGAACTTTGCTCTGGAATGGCAAATCGAACTTCAAGCACAGTACTTGCCAGGCTTGGAAAGCACGCTGGCAGACAATCTAAGCAGAAATATGACAGATCCACACGAATGGAAGTTGCATCCTCAAGTGTTTACAAAGATAATCCAAGCGTGGGGGAGGCCAGACATAGATCTCTTCGCCTCCCACAGGAATCATCAATTGGAAAAGTTTTGTTCAAGGACCTTTCATCCAAAGGCCTGGAGAGTGGACGCCCTTTCATTCAGCTGGACAGCATGGACAGTTTACGCTTTCCCACCTCTGCCTCTTCTGCCCAAGGTGCTCTTGAAAGCAAGAGCAGACAGACCAAAGATTATACTGATTGCTCCAGACTGGCCAAGACAACACTGGTACCCACTCCTGAGGAGCCTAACACATACTCCTCCCTGGCCCCTACCTCTAATGCCTCTTCTGCCGACTCAGCACAGCTACAAAACTCTTCACAGTCAGCTGAAAACACTCAATCTTGCTGCATAGAAAATTCCTTAACACCACAACAGACCCTACTCCCCAAAGAGGTGCAGGATGTCATTTTGGAAGCCAGAAGGCCATCTACTAGAAAGGCTTACTTCGCAAAATGGAAACGGTTTTGCTCTTGGAATGAGAAAAAAGGCCAGGACCCTAGAAAACTGAATTTGCCTCAGGTATTACAGTATCTAGCTGAGCTGCTGAACAGTGGACTTTCATTTTCCTCCATAAAAATCCATGCCTCAGCCATTTCTGCAGAATTCAACACAGATCCACCCGTATTCTCTCACCCACTCTTAAGACAGTTCCTCAGAGGGGCTAAGAATATAAGACCACCAAGGAAAACAACCAGTGCCAGCCTGGGATCTTAATTATATTCTAGAAAAATTAACATTGCCTCCCTTTGAACCAGCTGCCTCAACAGATTTGCAATACTTGTCCTGGAAAACAGCTTTCCTTCAGGCCATTACCTCAGCTCGTAGGGTTTCGGAACTACAAGCCCTCATGGCTGTGCAGCCTTTTCTCATCTTCCATCAGGACAGGGTTTCCCTTCGAACCAACCCGTCATTTATGCCTAAAGTGGTATCCAGGGTAGCTTTAAATCAAGCCATACACTTGCCTACCTTTTACCCCAATCCTCAAAACAAAGGGGAAAGGCTGCTACACTCCTTAGACATCCATAGACAGCCACGTTATTATTTGGACAGAACAAAGCCTTTCAGGAAATCACAACAACTTTTTGTGTCCTATGCTGTAGTAGCTCAAGGGAAGCCAGTTACCAAACAGACAATTTCAAAATTGATAGGCCACTGCATACGGTTTTGTTACTCCTATCATGGAAAATCTGTCCCTACAGGCATCAGATCCCACTCCACCAGGGCCACAGCTACCTCTACAGCCTTCCTCAGAGGAGTTCCTACCAAAGATATTTTGGAGGCAGCCACTTGGAGTTCTGTGCATACCTTCACAAAACACTACCACCTGCCTTTATATTCCAAAACTAGAGCAGGCTTTGCCACTGCTGTGTTGCAGGGCATTCTGGCTCATCCCAGTTCCACCTAGTGCCTACCACCCTGTGCGTAGCTTTGGGACTCTACCCATCTGTGATTACTGCAGCTGTATGCACAATGAACATAGTACAGTTTTGTACCTACCATAAATGTAGATGTTAGAGTGCTAATACAGCTGCAGTACAGTTTTCCCTCCCTCCTTCCCCTCTTGGTAAAGGCCTAGGGCCTAACCCCTCTTCTTGCAACCTGATTGGGTTATCCTTCTATGGTATATTTGCTTGCAACTATTGATTTTTGATTATATTGCATTGCATGTATATAAATATAATTTATGTATTGCTTTCCTACTGGGGGCACCTGACATCTGGGGCAAGAAAGACTGAAGAAAATGGCGTTGGCTGTGTCTTATATACCCCTGCCTCATTGACGTCAGGAAAGAAAGCGACAGCAACCGACGCCGGACCTAGACTTTGGCATTCGGCCAATCGAGGACCCGCCTGACGGCAGAGAACCCATCTGTGATTACTGCAGCTGTATTAGCACTCAAACATCTACATTTATGGTAGGTACAAAACTGTACTTTTCCATTAATAGCCAGACAACTTATGCTCTCGTCCCCTGTCCGTCATATATATTCTTATCTTTCTATAAAGCTTCTACAAGAAAAATTTACAGATGTAAGTGGAAGAAGTTCATTTTTTGGCACATCAAAAACATATTGACCTTCTTTTTCAGCTCCTGTTCAAAGTGTCCTTGGATTTTGGGCAGCAGTTTTCAACGAAGGAGCTAGCTCCTCTGCCATTAGCAGCCATCTGTAATTTTCACATTGGACTTGAGAATTTTACCCTGGCTTCATCTATGGCCTTCTTGAAAGGTACCATTCTTTTAAGACCTCATTATAAAGATACAACTCCTCTATGGAACTTAAATTTGGTATTTCAAGCTCTAATTCATTCCCGTTTTGAACCAGCAGCAAAAAATGATCTAAAGTTTCTGCTGACCTGGAAGACTATTTTTTGGTAGCCATCACTTCTGCTAAAAGGATTTCAGAACTTCAAATATTTGTTCTAAACCTCCCTACTTTATTTTTCACAGGGATAGAGTGACATTATGACCCTATCCTCCTTTCCTTCCTAAGGTGTTGTCAGAATCTAATATTAAACAGTCCATTAATCTGCCAGTTTTCTTTCCTAAATTTGTAAACAAAGGTGAATATATATTGCATTCACTGGATGTTTTCAGACAGTTACATTTGTACTTACATAGAACAAAAGAAATTAGGAAGATGGATCAATTTGTTTCATTTGCAGATTCTAAATTGGGAAAATCAGTTGCAAAGGTAACTTTACCCAGATATGTGACTGATTGTATATCATTTGTCTACAGTAAATTGAGTCTGTCATTGCCAAAACCTTTAAGAGCCCATTCAACTAAGCTGCTACTTCAGTATTCTTGTCCAGGGCTTCCACAGATAACATATGAGCAG
The DNA here is from genome assembly GCF_019279795.1 of Protopterus annectens. NCBI lineage: Eukaryota > Metazoa > Chordata > Ceratodontiformes > Protopteridae > Protopterus > Protopterus annectens. The sequence goes on along the minus strand of NC_056741.1, from coordinate 1,964,163,923 downwards.
CTGCAACTTCAGCCAGTCCTCATACCTTTATTACTCATTACAAACTGCATCTGGTCTAGAGGGGAAGAGCAATTTTCAGCTCAACTGTGCTCAGGAATATCCTTTAGTAGAGTCCACCCAGAATTTTAGGTAGCTGGGTTCTGTGTCCCACTTGTTGAGTAATGAATGAAAATTGACATTGTCAGATAAAGATGTTATGTACTTACTAAATGTTCCATCTGTATTGTCATTCTTCAAACCCCCCCCCCCCCCCCAAGATTTTCACAGTTGATTTCTGAAAGAATGAGAGTTTATAAGTCCACCAGTGTCCTTCATGTTTAACTCCAGATGTGGCTTCTGTCAGGAATTCATATTAGTACTTCATACTTGTCAACCAGCAAACAAGATCTGAGGTATGGTGGGTTGGTGCATTGTGTGTATGGGAGGAGCTTGAGAGTTTTTTTGGTGACCATGAGCTAAAATAACGGCAGAGTCTTATCCGAGTTCAACTGCCCCAACTTTTGAGGAAGAATGAAAATGGACAACACGCATGGAACATTATGGTGAATACAAAACTTCTCTCCATTATTTTTAAGCTGCATAGTAGCGGTTTGTTGGAATATAAATGCATGGCAGTGTAATTCTCATCCCTTGCCAGTCGCCCCTTTCTACCACAATTCTGTTATCTTTTTTCATCTTCTATCACTGTTAGAGCTTCTCTAGCAATTAACATAAGTAATCTGCCTTACCTTTGTCACTGATGTTCTAATGAATATCCGTCCTGAAACCCTTTTCTTTATCAAATCCACGTGCTCATTTCTTTTCAAATGCGTTTCCTGCAGCATTGCTATTTGCACTCTGAATTTCTTAATGTAATTAAGTATTCTTTCCTTTTTGTCTTTACCTGTGAGATCTTTCACATGCCAGGATAATATGGAGAGCATCACCACTAAAGTAAGACATCATTATTCCCACCTATTTTATATGGCATCTTTTTTTTAAATATCAATTTTCAACATTTATGATACATGCAGCCACTGATGATTGGCAGGTTAAGCCTTTGTACTTATTTTTTCTGAACATAATAACCTATGTCACATTTTGCAAGTCTTTTTTTTTCTTTTAACAAAAATACTCAAAAAAAACATACCCTGTTAATGCGAACAGACAGAACTATGTGCATCTTAAAAATAATGTTTAACCCTCTTGTTTGGAACATTTTCCCTAAATAGACAGCTGCTAACATAGGCCTACTCTAATACTAATAATTCTAATACTCTAATTGGTGTCTGTATTTTTTTTTAATCTTTATTCCTCTCCCATATGTGAAAAAATGTGAATGCTTTCAGAAAACATCAACTTTTAAGCTTGAAGAAACCAGTATTCTAGCTTTTATTGTCCTTTTCTCAACTTTTCTCCATTGCAATGTAAGAGAAAAAATGTAGTCCTCTGCTGCAGACTGGAAGACAAGTTGAAACATTTATTGCTTAAAGAAAGCATTTCATTATATTCAGTGTTCTCATATTTAGTTGTTTCCACTTAAAACTTGTTAGATTAGGCCAATGGTCTTAATCCAGACATTCACCCTTGCAAAAGTAAAAGAAAACATATCTGTTCTACATATATTATGATGTTTACTTTTGCACCCCATTCCCCCACTTCAACAGCCCAATATTACAGCCTGTTAACTTAAATGTGCATTTGTCTAGCTGTTCTGTTTTTTCTGCACTGTAATGCCTACATTTTTTGAAACCAAAAAATTAGAAAGTATAGGAAAAAACATCTGTTTACTTTAGTAACTTTGACAGAAAAGCAACAAAAAGTCCTTTACTTTAAAAGATGCAATTTTATATTGTGTGGAGTTTTATAAAACTACTTTTAACAGTAAAATTTTTAGTTAGTTACCTTGTTCCTTCTTCCCTTCCCCTCGGTGTCCTTCCAGATGTTAATGACATGAAGTGAGGAAAATGCTCTTCAGTTCCCTGCAAGCTTAACAAAGTCAACAAAAGTCCACTCCTTCCACTTCTGATACAGACATACTTTACAAATGCAAATGATGCTGTGCAATCTCAAATTTATTCGCCAATTTCCTTGTTGCTAGTAGTCTTTCTGTTTATCTCCATCCCCCAACTCTAGTTTCTGGTTCAATTCCAGTGTTTACTCCCTTTTCTTCTACTCAACTCTTGTGTTTTTCTCCTTCTGTGGAACATTTTCCTTGGGAACAGTAGAAAGGGTTTCACTGGCAAGGTCTCTCAGTGTTCTTTATAGTCAGAAGAAAGAGAAGCAGAGTCCTCTTCTGCTTGATGATTCACTTTTATTGAGACAAATTTTCGTATTTCATACTTAGCATGTTCTGCATCAAAAAATGACTTTGATCATCCAAGAAAAAAAAAATATTCCGAAGACAGTTGGATCCAGTGGTTTAGATCTCACACCTGCCTCTCGGCATTCTCTGATTACTGGAATACATTTGTTACTCACTGGATGTACATCAGGCAGAAGAATATTAATTTTCTACAAACAGTGTCTTTGACTTTTAATACTTTGCCCTGTAGCCACAGTTAGGTCAGGATCAACTCTTTCTGGTTGTAGGTTTGCATCTTTACTAATACAAGTCTAGGGTGTTTTCTCATGGCCAGATTTAGAGCGTACTCACGGTGTGCCCTGTCAGTTAACAGTTCCTGCTGTGGATTACCATTCCAGTTCCTTTTTTGTGCCTTCATAAAATGAATAGTCAATTCTTCCAGTTTCTCTGGTACAGCAACAAAATCAAAGATTTTTCTGTACATGCTCTGTCCTCTAATTCTGCCATTTTTTGAAACCTCTGTTCTTGAGCATTCTCGTATTCAGCCAGCCTTTTCTTCATTTCACCCGTTTGATTTTTTTTACATTATCAGCTCAGCTGAATATTTGTTTAAAGTTTCTTCCATTTTTTTCCAGCCTTTTGTTGTTCGAGTCAGTATACTCATTCAGTGTTTTAATTTAGTCATCTCTGTGCATATTTGACTTTTTTCCTCTAGATTCCTGGAAGCCATGTCTTGCACTAAAGCTGGAGCTTGAACTGCATTTTGCTGAACATCTGCAAATTGTTTCCCACTTAGTGTTTTCTCTCCACCATTTTCTAGTTGATTTCCTTTCAGACTCTTTCTTTGCTGGTATCCAGGCAGTGTAGTTACTAGCCAGTAACCGAATTTACTAAAACTGGCAGACTTCCTAGCCTCTATGTTTGTTTCTTTTTTCACACTGGAAGAGCTGAAGTTAAGCTGTTGGATCAATGTGCCGCCATCTCAGAAATTAGTGAAAGTTTAGAAAACATTTAATTTGGGGTTTGTGTGCATTATAATATGTTAGAGTAGTTATGGAAAAAAACAGAATGGACTGACTATTATCTCTATAAAGAATACTCCTTACTGATAATATTGCTGTTTGTACAGTTCGAATAGCTTTTACTCTCAGAATATTTACATTTGTTTATCTTGTGCTGGTTTGTTTTCAAAAATGCATTGGAATGCAAGATTTGTGTAGTCAGCTAGAGGTGTGACGTTCCATACCACATAGGTGATAATGAGTTAAAGATATTAGCATATGAAGGAGCGAATTGAGTGCCCATGGCAGTACCTTGTTTTTGCAAAAAAAAAAAAAAAATCCAGTATTGTCTTTCCTATCTGCCTTAACCTGCGGATTATTTTATCCGAAGCCAGCACTTCAGAATCTTCGGCTACAAAGCACCACCTCCTGTCTCATAATGCTCTACATGCCTAATTCTGGCCATATCTTGTTTGTCACTCCGTGTCAGATGCGTTCTTCCAAAATTCCTCTGCAGATATGTGCATGTGGCTTTGCTGTTTTTTGTTCACATTTTTTTTTTCATAGAATTTCTGGATATCTGGCAGGTCCTCTTGCACAAAGAAAAAGGAAAAAAAAAAGAATCCTCCCTCCTGTACTTTCGTTCTTCTTTTGTAGTTATTTTAGAGCAGAGTTTCTGAACTACAGGTGCTATCTCCATACCTTATTTTTGAAAGACAAGAGTTTAATTATAGACTTGTCCTTCCTTCATGCCTAAGTTGGTCTCTTAAGTGTAGCCGGAATCAGTCAGTTTGCCATTTTTCTTTGTAAACTTCTTTAGTAAGGGTGAATATATGTTTCATTCCATGGACCTCCTTTGCCTACTGAGATTCTGTTTGGACAGGACCAAACGCATCAGGGAATCGGACCACTCTTTTGTGTGTTCGTCTGGAGCAATGCTTGGGAAACTAGTCTCCTCAGTAACTTTGTCCAGATAGGTTTCTTGATTGCATATTCTTTAGTTATACCATGGAAGGTACATCTCCACCTGTCAAGCCAAAAGCCCACTGTACTAGGGCAGTATCTGCTTCAGCTGCCTTTTTTGGTCATGCTTTGTTAGATGATGATTGTACTTGTGGCTACCTTGTCTAACTCTCATACCTTTGTGTCCCGTCATAAATTAGACATTCGATCTAGACCTGTAACCTCCTTTGGCTCCACCATTTTGCATAATGTTCACTTCTGATACTACCCAGATTGACTGGCTGAGGACTTTGTCCGACGTGTTGAGGTGAATGGAAAAAGCAACATCAGAAGCAAAAACTGTGTACTTACCATAATGCTGTAGTCTGTGTTGTCTTTTTCTGTCTGTCTCAATCATCCCTTCTTCTGCCCCCCCCCTTCAAATTGTCACTGGCATTTGTGGCTCTTGATGCACCCTGGGGGCTGGTCTCAAGTCTTTTGGGACTTTTTGCTCTAATCTTCCATTTTTTTTTTTTTGTTAAGAGGTTTGTGTATATACAGATCAGATATGGTAGGGCAAACTCGATATGACGAGATTAGGCATGCAGAGCATTGTTAGAGAGGTCAAGCTTTGGAACCAACAATTATGACATGCCAGCATTTAGTTTGATTGGATCTTATAACCCACAGGTTGAGACAGATGGAAGAACACAACACGGATCTAACATTATGATAAGTACATAACTTCATAACTTTTGATCTGAAGAAGTTGTTTTCATTTGTCTTCAGCTGTGGGACACTGATCCGGGATGGATCTGACTCGTCCCCATTCTCCATCATCGGATCCGAGCTCCAAGCTCATCCCCTGCCCATAATGCCCCTGTCTCCCTTCTCGCCTCAGATCTCATTTGCCGCGAGTATCGCTAGCATTGTGGTCTGTTGCTCCAGGCTTTTGGTAAATTTGTTTGCTAATTTTATTGTATCCTTTTGACATTTCCTATCCTCTTTCCACTTTTGTTTTCTTCAAAAATATTTTTTAGTTTTAAAACTTTTATAAAAAAGAAATGAAAATAAATATAAGATAAGGAACTTGTAAGGTACATCAAACCAAGAAAAAGAAAGTAAAGTACATTCTAAATTAATACAAACAGTAAACAACAAGTTTTGATTTATAGACAAGCAGTTATTGTAACAAGTACCTTACTCCTGAATGGGTAAAACATTCACTAGGGTGCCCCAGAAAAACATAATACAAATAGAAATTAGGCCTCCCAAGAGGAGAATGACTATAATCAGATAACATACCATTATATAAAGTATAAACTATTAACTATTTTGGGGGTACACCACCTAAAGTAAACTATACATGTCCTAAAAATCTATTTACACCATATTTACAATATATTTACATCATGGATGTCAGAGGACCTCTCCGAATAAAATGACATAAGACAATTAGTGAATCCTCTTTCCACTTTTACCTTCCTCTACCTTTGTGCTCAGGCGTCAGTCCTTAGTTTTTAAAAAAAAAAAGTTTAGAAAGTGCACAGTTTGTGGCCATAACCTTTTCCCTCTTGATGGCCACACTCTGCATAGTCTATTTAGGGGTCCCGCACACAGATTCCTCCTGTTTGAGCTGTGTGGGGTTCAGCCTCCATGTATTCATTGACTGGAGGAATAAGCTGATCCTTAAGAGCCTCCTTCATCCTCCCACTGTAGAGGCCAGGCTCAATTTCTGCTGCTTTCTCTGCCTCGGTCTCTGGGACGCAACCTCCCATTATGAGGGACGGGGAGGAACAAACATCAAGACTGGGATAGGCCGAGAATGCGGCCTCCCGCTTTTCCTCGGTCAAGACCCCAGCGAAATCTCACCCAGCACCCAGCTTAGGCTCCTTTTGGCTCCGTTCACCTTTTTTTTTCCCTGGAGCCGGAGGCCCTTTGAGGCCTTTCTCTTGTGTCAACCTCCCCCGTCGCTTGTCTAGGCTGGTGTCTGTGGCCTCCTCCACCAGGTCCACCCGCAGCCTTTCTGGAACCGAGGTGGAAAAGAATGATGTGGAGATTTATCCACACAGATTCAAATGGGAGTTTTGCCTGCCCCCTCCTCCTCTGGGGTTGGGGGCATGCAGAGTGCCGTTTTGCCGATCACTTCTCTGATACGACCCCTAGTTTGAGTCCTTGGGTCCGAGGACCATTTACGTCAAGGGGTCAGTGTCAATGGTAGCTGGTCCTAGACACCGACCATTGCCCTGAATCGGTTGGCTCTGACTTGCTCTGAGCCATCCGCCTCTTGGAGCCATAGCCTTGGCACCTGATCCGAATGGATGGTGTCTCTTCCGAGATGTTCTTTGTGTTTCACTGTTGCAGTCCTAACCAATGGGTTATCCGGCTCCTGGTAGCCCAAAATTGGCCAGAATACCAAAGGAAAGTAATAATGACATCAGTTGTAAAGGACGACAGGTCGTCTGTTACAAAAGGAGGCAGCCAACGTCACTTCCTCAGTCTTCCTTGCCACGGAGCCCGAAGCAGAAGCATTTCTTGCACGAGTGCTGGTCGGCAGTTTACCTTTATTGTTTCCGACTACACAGTTTAAGTCCACTACAGCTAAGTACCCCGTTGGGGATCCTCTGTTCTTGCCTTAAATGTCAGAAAAGGTTAACAATTGTCTTACCTGTCGAAAGCAGATTCCCCATAGAGATTTTCATTCCTGTTGTATTTGTTTAGGCCTTGACCATGACGTTCCTAATTGTGATCTCTGTGCTTCCTTTAATCCGCATACTATTTGTCGTCGGGCTAAGCTTTTAGCTAAGCATTTTGAAGTTTGGTCCAAGTCTGTCTGTGTGGCGTCCGCTGGTCTTCAGGCTTCGGATATCCCCAAGAAAAGGACCGCGACAGGCTCTTGAAGGTCAGTCCTCGAATGATGATAAGTTGATAGTCAGTCATGCGGTAACCAGGGAGGCGCCTTTGCAGCCCCTGCAGCCCGCAGATTTTCAACTGCAGGCCTCTGTTGAGACCTTTTCAGAGGCCCCAGGCCTCCGGCTTCCTTTTTGCCTTCTGACCTTCCACCTGTTGCCTCTTCAGCTTGATCTGGAGCCGTGAAGCTGACTCTGGTGTCCGAGACCTCCATTCTTCATTCAGACAGCAAGCTCATACCGATGACTTCGGCTGCAACTTAGGTGGTTGCCAGGCTTCCCCGAGTCCTTTAGACTTGCTGGTAAATTTCCAGTCGTAAGCCTATGAAGAAGCAGGCTCCAGTTTCCTCTCATTCCCCTTATTCTCAAATGGTTAAAATGACTGATGACCTTTTGACTCTTATTAGGGGTTTACAGCCTCCTCCTTCAAAAAGAGGTAGGGATGTCTCTCCTGAGGCTTTGTCCTTTTCAGGTTCTGATAACTTCCAGTATTTCTGTTGATGAAGAGGAAGTTTCTCAAGCTTTCTCTCGTTTTGAGGATTCAGACGCAGAGGAGTCCATCCCTTCTCCTCCAGAAGATTTCTCTTTTGGTGATACTTTAAATAATCTCAAGGAACATTTTAAATGGGAAAGTCAGGATTATCCCCTTTCTAAGAAAAGGATTAGGTTTTTGAATTTGCCTCAGCATAAGCCTTTGGCTATTCCACCTGTGTTGGAAGTGGTTGATGATGTTTTTCTGGAAAATTCCTCGACTCCAAATTCAGTTCCTCCTGCTCCCAGGAAATCTGACGGGTCCTATAGAGTCCCTGATTCTCATTTGTTTCTTTTCAGGAATCCGTTGGTTGATCCAGAGGTTATTTCTCAAGGTCCTAAAGTTGTTAAGGCCACTGTTATTAAAAATCCTGTTCCTTCTGACAGGGAATCTAGAAACCTAGATAGGTGGGGTAAAAAGGTTTATACCTCTGCCACTCTTGCTATTAGGTGTGCTAATTGTCTTTCATATTCTGAAGTACCAGCAGCACATCTTGGAAGCTCTTAAGTCTAGGATAGCAAGTGTGCCTCAGTTGGCGGAGAGTAAGGATATGCAGGATTTGCTGAATTCTGCCAGTCTTGTCAATAAACATTCATTACATTGTGGTTTTGACATTCTAGAAGCCTCCTGTAAGGCTACAGCCGCTGGCTCTGTTATTAGAAGGCACGCTTGGCTCAGGGAGCAGCCCCTACCAGAGCCTGTCAAGGCTAAGGTTTTAGATGTACCTTTGCATAAGGACAGTCTTTTTGGCAGCAAAGCAGAGGAAGTGTTCAAGAAGATGGAAGACAACGCCAAGTCTATGCAGACAGTTAGACTTTCTGCAAGTTCAGCATCCTCGCTTTAGCAGGAATTACCCTTCTAAGAGTTGGACGTTCCCTTATACCAGCAGACAGAGCCGTTCTAGGACTAGAGGTTACAAATCTTCTAGGGGGACAGGTGGCTACCACTCAAAGGTCTAAGCATTGGCAGACTTCCTCTTCCAAGGTTGGAAGTTCTAAGCCTGCATCTCAGTCTAAACATTCTCAATGACTCTGTCCAACTTCTCCCTGTTCTTGCGCTCATGGAGAGTCCTTTACGGGGAAGGTTGCCCCTTTTTACAAATGTCTGGGCCCGCATCATGGTTGACAAATGGGTACTCAGAACTATATCCCTAGGTCACAAATTTTCTTTCCACACCTTTCCAGTACCCAAAGGATTCCCGGATGCTCCTCCAAACCAAAGGGCAGAAGTAGAAAAGCAAATTTTGTCTCTGTTACATATGGGAGCAATAGAGTCAGTCCGTACACCTTCCTACCTTGTTTCCTAATCCTCGAAATAGAGGCGAAAGTATCCTACATTCTCTTGATGTGCACAGACAGCTCAGGTTTTACCTGGACAGGACTAAAGACCTTCAGAAATCAGCACAGTTATTGGTCAGTTTTGCCCCTAGATCTCAGGGCAAGGCTATTTCTAAGCAAACCATTTCTAAGTGGATTGAACATTGTATCACCTTTTGTTATTCCTTTCATGGCAGGGTTCCTCCTCAAAGGGTTAAGACCTCCTCAAAGGGTTAGGACCCACTCAACTAGAGTGGCTTCCACTTCTGCAGCCTTTTTAAGGGGTGTCCCTACTAAAGACATTTTGCAAGCTTGCCACGTGGTCTTCTGTTCACACTTTCACAAAGCATTATAATTTGCCTTTGTTTGGGCAGGGTTTGCCACTGCTGTTCTGCAGGGCATTATCTCCAATTCGTGATTCTGTTGGTTCCTCCTCAATTTTCTCTGGGCTTTGGTAATCAACCCATTGGTTAGGACTGCAACATTGAAACACTATGAACATAGTACAGTTGTGTACACTTACCATAAATGTAGATGTTCAAGTGTATTCACTGCTGCAGTCCTGCTTTCCCTCCTTCCTTCACCCTTTTCTCTTTTCCTAAGGTACAGGCTAATTTTGGTTTAAGCCTTGTTTTCTGGGGGGCTTCTGACTGTTATGGCAAGAAAGACTGAGGAAGTGGCGTTGGCTGCCTCCTTTTGTATTGGACGCCCTGACGTCCTTTACAACTGACTACAGCTGACGCATTATTACTTACCTTTGGTATTCTGGCTTATCGAGTGCTACTGGGTGCCAGAGAACCCATTGGTTATGACTGCAACAGTGAATACACTCGAACATCTACATTTATGGTAAGTGTACACAACTGTACTTTTTCTGGAGGCTTTGACTCCCGTGTTGACTCAGAATTATGGACCTAGTCATTTTCCCAGCTCCAGGGGTTCATTCTCCCTCTGCCTTCAGCATGGTGGAGATGGTCTTCTCTGTTTCATCAAGACCCTTGATGCTTTCATCCTCTGAGTCTGTCCTGGCTCCCCATGTGTCTGGTCTGGATTCTGCCATCTTGCTCCTTTAGGGACAGCCTGTTGCCTCTCCGCCCCAGAGAGTTCCCCTACAGGAACAGCCTGAAGCTTTCAAATCCTCACCAGAGACGACCCCCCCCTGAAAGGAGGTTCCTCAAAAGCACACATGTAAAAGGAGACATATAGACTCCCCACGGGAGTCTTTCACCAAGGACACTGACTTGGAGGAAGGGGAGATTTCCCCCAGTCACCCCCAGATGATTCCTTTGGCGACATCATGGACATCCTTGGCCAGTGTGGGGGGGGGGGGTGGTCTGCCCAAAAACCTAACCCTGATGAGTTGGTGTTCTTGGAGGTGTTTGGCGCAGGACCCTCTACATCCTGGGTGTCCCCTCCTGTGGAGCCCCTGGTGGATGTTATTACATTTCTGGAGTGGAAGGAGCCTGACACGGTGGAACCTATCCCCAAATGTCCTGATAAGATCCTCTGTGCCCCTTCAGGTAAACGGCACTGGTGGAAGGGATCCCCTGTCGATGCCATGGTGGTGGCAGCATTGGCCACCAAGAAGGAGCTCACACAGGAGAACTTCCATGGTCCATCTGCCAGACCTAGAGTCGCAGACCATGGGCCGTTTTTGGAAGCAGGTCTACGCTTCAGCAACGTTCTCTGTATGTGCGCTTAACTACGTGGCACATTTGATTAGGCTTCGGCGATACCTAGTTAAGGAAGTTGCTGAGTATACCCCAGGGTCCATGTTGGCGGAGGAAATTATGGATGTTATGTAGTCCTATCTCGCCGTAATTCTTGCTGAATGGGTTCGGAGCAAATATTCGTTTCCGACTCGGCCGATATTAAAGCTAGAGAGTTTTTACTAGCTCAAGATTAGCCCCTATCCCATGGTGCATCATGGCAATTCCCCAGATCTCATTTGCCATGAACGCTTCGGGTTGTGTCTTACTGGCTCGTTGGCTAAGTAAAACTTTATTTGTTAAATTTAGTTATTTTTTCTACTTTTTCTATCCATATATATATGTGTGTATATATATATATATATATATATATATATATATATATATATATATATATATATATATATATATAGTTTTTTGTCTCTTGTGTGACTGTTTTTTGAAAGTTTCCGACCCCTATTCCCCCCCATTGGACTGTACGGCCCGTTTAGTTAGAGGGCCTTTCCTCCTGGTGTGAGTGTTTATATATAAAAGAAAAACAAAAAAAAAACAAAATTCTCCTCTTCTTTCTTCCTCTCTTTATTGTTTTACTTAATAGTTAGTCTTATGTAGCTCATCTATTCCTGATAGTCGGAATGTCTAAATATAAGGATAGAGAGCATAAAGGTCATCACCCTTCGGGGTTTAAAAAGTGTGATAGGTGTGCGGTGAAAATGTCTCTGACAGCCACATCAGTGGCGTGTGTTGCCTTGATGAAGCCCATTTGCAGGAACCCTGCCCGTTTTGTCACGCATTTAGCCCTAGAGTTTTAAATGAAAGAAAGAGGAAACTCATTGATAGGGGTCTCATGACCAGTTCCTTCCAGGAACAGCTGGAACTTGTTCAGGCAACTTCAAAATCCTCTAAGAGAAAATCTTCGGCCCCGGCTGCAGAGCCCAAGATGTTCTGGTTCCGACTCAGCATCATCCATTTCGGTGCCGTCGGTCTCCTTGGCTCTGAGACAACCTTCGGTACGGAAAATTTTACTTGAAATCGTGGCAGTGTCTCTCACTTTGAGATCTCCTGTTTTGGAGAGAAGGAGATCTCCTTCTGTCTCCAGATCCTCCAGGACTCTATCAGATGAGGACATCGAGTGTGTGGTCAAGAGGTTGTTTTGGGATCCAGCTCTGGCAAGAAAATTGGTCCCTCTGGACCCAAAGGTTTCAGAGCCGACCCCCTTACCGACATCTGTTCCTCCTCCGACTGCTTCGCTCTCTGAGCCTATTACTTCAGGTTCTTCTTTCTTGGATCCGTCAGCTCCAGGGATTCAAACTGCTTCCTCTGAGCCAATTACTCTATCCTCGATGGCTCAGTCTGTAGCTGAGGGATCTGGGAGCTGACGCTGTTGTGTCGACTTCGAGGGGGACAGTCACCCTGGGTTCTCCTCGGAACCAACCCTCCCTCTCAGAGCCCCGACTCAACTCAGCTCTGCTCCCACTTCTGCTTCGGAGCCGTTCCCCCTTGCTAGGAGTCGACCATCCGTCCCCTTGGAGCAGAGGTCTTCTTCGGAGCGAGGGGGGAAGGCTTTTGAAGCTATAGAGAAGGTTTTATCCTCTGCTAGAGCCATTCAATTGGAGCCTGTGTCCCACCAAGCAGCAGGCAGCAACCTCTTCCCCCGTGCCCACCCCCTCAGCGTAGGGAGCCAGATGCCCAAGTAACCCCCATTGGAGGTGCCCCTTCTTCCAAGACCTCCACATATTATCCCACTGGAGAGCTCCATCGGAAGAGGCTGTGTAAGAGGAAGCATGTTGACTCACCCGAGTCTGTCACCTCAGACACTGATTTAGAGGAATCAGAAGGGTCCCGTAGATACCCCACTGAGGATGTCTTTTTTTCTGACATCCTAGAAATCCTTAGCAGGGGGTGATTGGAAGACCTCTAACTCTACTGAGGATGAATCAGTATATCTTGAGGCCTTTGGTTCCTGACCTTCCACCTCCTGGGTGAACACTGCCTTTTGTCCAACTCTTGGGGGTCATATCGTGGAAAGCCTGGACTTCTCCAGATTCAGTGGAGCCCGTCCCAAGGAGACCAAATAAGTTCATGACAGCACCTGAGGACAAGACATTTCTTAGTAAGGGAGTTCACGTTGATGCTATGGTGGTAGCAGCGGCCACCAAGAAGAAGTTATCCGAGACATCTAATATCCATCCTCTTAACAAGGAGTCCAGGACGATGGGATAGGTATGGGAAGCGTACTTTTTCTTCAGCGGCATTTACACTGAGATCGCTGAATTTCCTCACTCATTTTACCCGTCTTCAGAGGGATCTCCTGAAAGAGTTAGGAGACACACCCTCCAGGGTTCAGTAGCTCCGGGTTCCATGGATAAGGTTTCTGTGCAGCTCTCCACCCTTACTTCCATCTCTAACTCCTCCATGAGGCTGATCTCATATGCCACAGATGGAGCGAGTAGGGCAGCCGCAGCAGGAATATCCCTTAGGAGACATTCGTGGATGCGTCTTTTTACTTTTATGGAGTCCTTCACTAACGTCCCCTTTGATGGTTCATCCTCTTTTTGGACCCCAAGTGAAAGAGACTTTGACTAGGTATGAGTAGGAAGGAAAAACCTTAACTGCCATCAGAGTCCGTTTCTCTCTCCCATCTAGACCCTATCCCAAGGGTAATACAGGAGGTAAAATGTGGTTCTGTAAATCCCAAAAAAGGTTTCCTCTTAGGCACAAGGTCAACCCTCCCCCAGAGGCAGAGGGGGAGGGTTTAATGGAAGATGCCGCCTTCACGGTAGAGGAGGTCCACACCTTCAGGGAGACAGAGAAACCTTCTCTGATCGTCCCTTCCATCGCCCCTGAGAGTTGCCCGACTGTCTGTCTCTGGAGGCAGTCGGGTGTCATCTATCCCTGTACCCAATTGCCTGGCTAACCATCTCCCAAGATCATTGGGTACACACCATAATATCCAGAGGTTACCTGATCCCCTTTGTTTCTGAATCCCAACAAACTGGTCTCTACCAGATGTACCACCCATCCAACTAGACCGTACAACATCAGAGGTCATCTCATTGCTGCAAAAGTCATCCAAGAAGTCCCCGCAGAGCAAGTAGGATCCGGAAATTACTCTCTATTCTTTTTAGTTCCAAAAAAGACAGGGGACTGGAGATCAATCCTAGATCTTAGCAGGCTCAACAATCATGTAAAGAAATCGAAGTTCCGAATGGTCACTCTGCGGTCGATATTTCTCTTTATCGGGAAAGACAACTGGATGTGCTCAATCGATCTCCAGGACTCGTACTACCACATTAAAATGGACAGGCACTACAGGAAACTTGTGCTTTCGGCTGGGAGCCAGTCATTTTCAGTTCAGAACACTGCCCTTTGGTCTCACAACAGCCCCCAGAGTGTTTACCAAATGCATGGCATTGGTAACGGCTCATCTGAGACGTCATTGATTCCAGGTGTTTCCGTACCTAGACGACTGGCGCCTAACTGCTACCACCAGGCATCAACTCATCAGAACCAGGGACGAGAGACTATCCTATGCGCCAGTCTAGGCATCACTGTCAGCCTAAAAAATTCAGTCTTGCCTCCCTCACAGCACATTGTATATTTAGGCTTAGAAATAGAGACAACCACCATGTCAGTAAGGCTAACACAGGAAGGAGTAGAGTCTCTTCGCAGTCAGGTCAAATCCTTGTTAAACGAGCAAAAAGTTCAGGCCAGAGTAGTCCTTCAAGTCCTAGGAACTATGGCTTCCGCCATCCTATTAGTTCCTCTTGCTCGTCTACACATGAGGATACTTCAGTGGTTGCTATTTGCCCAATGGTCGATGCAAGACCTTCCATTGTCTCACCAGATTTTGATAAACGCATGCAAGAAGGATCTGGCATGGTGGTTGCACACAGAACAACTTATCCTAGGTAGTCCACTTATTCCTTCCCAAGAGAAAGCAGTTTTGACCACGGATGCTTCCCATTTAGGGTGGGGGCATTATCTGGGAATGACCGTCCAAGGTACTTGGCAGAACCAGAACCACTTGCACATCAATGTTCTGGAGATGAGAGGTATGCGTTGCAAGCACTTCACAGCTCCCTTCCCACCAGGACGATTGCGATTCAGTCAGACAACATGTCTGTCATGTGGTACATAAACAAGTAAGTGGGAACCAAGTCTTACCCACTTTGTAAGAGTTTGGAAATGGGCGATGGATACTCCACCCTTCCTGATAGCAACGCATATCCCGGGGAAATCCAACATAATAGCAGACAAACTCAGCCGAGCAATTCTAATGCCTCACGAGTGGTCCCTGAATCCAATGGTTTAGAAAGAGATCTTTCTACAGATGGGGCTAGCCTTGCTGCGACCTATTTGCCACTCACCTGAACACAAAATGCCGTAGCTACTTTTGTCACCCAGGGATGCTCTAGTTCACGATTGGCCCCCGGGACTTCTTTATGCCTTTCCTCCTTTTCCACTCATCCCAAAGATAATTCAGAAAGCAAGACAGTTGAGGAGTTCCTTGATATCCTCATTGCTCCTTACTGGCCTCAACAAGTTTGGTTTCCCTTCCTGTGGCTCTACCTTTTGGAGGAACCATGGATTCTGTGCCCATCCCCAGATCTCCTGATTCATCAATCGAGACAGTTCCGACTCACCATCCACACCCTCAAAATGACAGCATGACTGCTCCAGTTCCATGAATAACCAGGTGTATTCCCCTATCCCCTGTGGTCAAACACATTCTGATTTCATCCCATAAACCTCCCACTCAGAAACTGTACTCCAGCAAATGGAAAAGGTTTTCGTTTTGGGCTACGAATCGGGGATTAGATCCATATATGGCTCCTATAGAATCTATCTTGTCCTTCCTAGCGTCAGTTTTTCTTGAAGGAGCGGCAACCACTACAGATAGAGTTCAGTTAGCTGACATTTCAAATTTCCATTTTGGCTTTATGGGAAATCCAATCATGCAGCACTCCTTGTGTAAAACTTTCTTAAAAGGAGTTCTTCTCAGCCCCCCAATCAAACAACCATTAGAACCGTGGGACTTTAAACTTCGTCCTCTCCTCATTGATTTCTGCACCCTTTGAGCCATCCTCTTCATCAGACCTAAAATTGTTGTCATGGAAAACACTACTCTTAGTGGCCGTAACATCTTCTAGGAGAGTTTCAGAACTGCAAGCTCTAAGTATTCGACCTCCTTACATTATTTTTCACAAGGATAGTCTCTCTCTCAGGACAAAACCCTTCCCTTCTTCCCAAGGTATGCTCAGAGCACAATCTGAATACTACCATTGAACTACCTGTGTTTCCTCCAAACTACTCTAATAAATCTGAGTATAGACTACACCAGTTAGATGTTCACAGAATTCTCAGGTTTTATTTACATAGGACTAAAGAATTCAGAAAATCAGATCAACTTTTTCTTTCCTTTTCCGACAAGAAGAAGGGCATGCCTTTTTCTAAGGTTACTCTTTCAAACTGGCTTTCGGATTGCATATCATTTGCTTATCAACAAGCTTGTAAACAATTACCCACCAAAGTTAAAGGTCAATCCAGTAGAGCTGTAGCTACTTCATATGCCTTTAGATCTAGGCTCCCAGTTGATACCATTTGTGCAGCAGCTACTTGGGCAAGACCACATACTTTTGTCACTCATTACAAACTGGATTTGGCCTCCTGGGACATGTCTTCCATTGGTCCACTGTGCTGAAGAGCCTCTTCGCTTGAGCCAACTGAGATGTAGATGCTAGGGAAGCTGTCCCATCAAGCAAGAATTGCGGTGAGATAGGACTACATAACATAAAGAAATTATGTACTCACCATAATGTTCCATGTTTTGTAGTCCATCTTGCCTACATTCTTGCGTCCCTCCCTCCAACCCCCTTCCTGTTTTCTGTGGGATCTGGTGGACTATAATGGTGCTGTCTGACCTGGTATGGATTATTTTTTTCAAAATCCTTTGTCTGCATGTATGCAGCTCTGAATACTGGTCTTACCTGATAGGTGTTTATTACTTTTTTGCAAACTAGATCTGGGGAATTGCAGTGAGGCACCATGGGATAGGGGCTAGCCTTGAGCCAGTAAAAGCTCTCGAGCTTTAGTATTGGCCGAGTCGGAGCCGAAGATCGGCTCCGAACCCATCCAGTGAGAATGTAGGCGAGATGGACTACAAACATGGAATGTTATGGTAAGTACATAACCTCTCTTCTTTCTCCTCCCAGGTGGCCACTCTCACCTCCATTTCCAACACCTGTATGTGGCTCCTATCGCATGCTACTGAGGGTGCTGCTCAGAGCAAGAATTGCCATTAGGAGTCACACCTGGCTCTGAATTTGTGCCTTTCCAGAGGCCTTTAAGGTGTTTTTTTTGCCCTGTACAATGGTTCCACTCTCGTTGGAAAGACACTATATGGTATACTGGTCCAAAGCGAGAAGGACGGGAAGACTGTCTGCTGTCAGAATCCGCTTCTCAACCCCTCAACGAACCTTCTGCAGGAGTCGGCAAGGGGTGAAAAAGATGTGGTTCTGGAAGTTGTAGGGTTATTCCTAGGATGCTCAGGACTTGCCTTCCCCCAGAGACAGAGGGGGATTTGACAGACACCACTCTTGCGGCAGAGGGTGTCCGAGGAACCAAAGGTCCTAGGATTCTTTCCCAGACAGACCCGCGCAGCAGCCTGGAAGGGCTTCCCAGCTGCTCGTCTCTGGAGGTAGTCGGGGGGGGGTTGATTTTCGGTTCACCCAACGGCCTTGGAATCTATCCAGACAATCATTGGGTGTTGCAAATTATATCCAGAGGATATCCAGTTCCCTTCACACAAATACCACTCCTTCCCAAACACCTCCTGGAAGTCCCACCTGTGCAAAGGGGGGATACAGCACTGGAAATTTCCAAGCTGCTTGAAAAGCGAGTCATCCAGCCTGTTCCCCCAGGCCACTTGAATTAGGCATCTAGTCCAGGTTCTTTTTAGTGCCAAAGAAGATGGGGGACTTAAGATAGATACTGGATCTGTCAACCCTAAACCTGGCAGTTGCCAAGACAAAATTCCAAATGGTCACACTCCAATCTATCTTGCCCTTCCTGCAGGAAAAAGTCTGGATGTGCTCGGTAGACCTCCAGGAAGCGTACTATTATATCAAAATGGACAGATGCTCTTGGAGATTCCTCTGAGAGCATCTGTACTATTATATCAAAATGGACAGATGCTCTCGGAGGTTCCTCCACTTCTGGCTGGGGGCCAGTCATTACCAGTTCAGAGCACTACCCTCTGGTCTCACCACAGCCCCCAGGGTGTTCACCAAAGTGATGGCGGTGGTAGTAGCTCACCTGCAATTGCAGGGCTTCCAGGTCTTTCCTTACCTAGAAGATTGACACCTTTCTGCTCCCTCCAAACATGGACTCTGCCAAGCCAGGGATCCCCTTCTCCAGACTGCCCAACAGAGTTGGACATCACCATAAATCTTAAGTCACAGTTGAACCCGGTTCAAGTTCTGGATTTTATTGGAGCTCGGTTGGACACCATTCAGACCAAAGTTTTTCTAACTCCAGACAGACTGCAATCCCTCAAATTTTGTCTTGAGCATCCTTCAAGCTCAATCTCCCCTAGCAGAATATGTCTTACAGGTGTTGGGTTCCATGACTGCTATGATCACCCTCATGCCCACAGCCCAGTTGCACATTAAGGTACTCCAGTGGACTCTGGTGATTCAGTGGTAATTACTAGATCTGCCATTGTCCCATCCTGTTGTTTCTCTTCTCTGGTGGATTCAGTCCCTAACCTTCATCAGGGTCGTCCAGTTATTCTTCCTGCCCCATCGGCCACGGTGACCACAGATGCCTCCCTACTCTGGTGGTGGGGGGCTGTGAGAGATACAGTCCAAGCCACGTGGTCTTCCCTAGAGAACCAATTGCATATCAGCATCCTGGAGAAGAGGGCAGTGTTCTTGGCTTTGCAAGCTCTTCCTTCCAGTCTTCCCCTAGGGACGATTGCCATCCAGACAGACGTCTGTTGTCTGGTATATCAACAAGTAGGGGGGAACTAGGTCTTATCCCATGTCTTGCGAAGCCATGAGAGTGTGGGAGTGGGTGATCTCTACTGACTCTTTTCTGGTGGCAATGCACATTCTGGGGAGGACCAACATTCTAGCAGAGACAGGCTCAGCAGGTCTAGCCTGATGCCTTATGAGTGGTCTCTGAATCCTTCAGAAGTGAAACGGATCTTTCTAAAGTGGGATCAGCCTTGCTGCGATATTTTCGCCTCTCCTTTCAATGCGAAGTGCAGTGAGTTTTTCGCTCCCCCCACCAAGGGAAGTCCCCAGAGAAGCTCTGGTTCATTCTTTACCCTACGGTCTTCTATATGTTTATCCTCTGCTCCCCTGATAGCAGAATTCCTCCAGAAAGCTCAACAGCTTGGGAGCTCAGTCATCCTCATTGCCCCTTTCTGGCCTCGCCAAGTATGGTTCCCTTCTCTGTGGTCTCACATATTGTGTCCTTCCTGGACTTTGGATCCAGTTCCGGATCTAATTTCACATCCCTTGGAGATTCCAAACCCAGATCTGGCCAGTCTAAAGCTTACCGTTTGGATGCTCCAGTTTCCATGATTATTAGGACTCCCGAGCTGTCTTTCCCAGTTAAGAAGATATTGGTAGCGGCTCATAAATCTTCCACTAGGAAGGTTTATTCTAGTAAGTGGAAACGTTTTTCGATTTGGCATCTGTGTGACTTGGTCCCCTTTACTGCCCCGTTTCCTGCCAGTTTAGAGTTTCTGGCTGGTATTTTTCAACAGGGTGCTAGTTTTCCTACGGTTAAAGTTCTGCTGGTAGCTGTATCTTACTTCCATGTAAGAGATAATTTGGCTTCCCTGGCTTCATCTAAACTTTGTAAAGCCTTTTTGAAAGGTACCTTTCTACTTAGGCCCCCAATTAAAGAACCTCACTTTAGTCCTCCAAGCCTTAGTTTCTTCCTCCTTTGAACCCAGGCTTTACTTCAGCCAAAAGTGTGTCAGAGCTTCAAGCCTTATCATTCAAACCTCTTTATATGATCTTCCATAAAGACAGGGTGTCTTTATGCAGTAATCCTTTCCTTCCAAAGGTGGCTTTGGAATTAAATATTAATCAGGTTGTCAATCTCCCTGTTTTCTTTCTGAATTTTCAAAATAAGGGAGAGTATAAGTTGCACCTGCTTGGATGTTCACAGCCAGTTACATTTTTACTTGCATAGAAAGAAGTCTTTTCGTAAGTCTGATGAACCTTTTGTTTCCTTCTCTCAACCTTTTTTTTTTGGGGAAACCCATATCGAAGGTCAGTATTGCTCGTTGGATCTCTCAGTGCATAGTTCTGGCATTTTCAGCCAAAGGATGATCTCTGCCAGGTTAAGTTAAGGCACATTCTACTAGGTCTATGGCCACTTCAGCTGCCTTTTGGTCCAGAGTTTCCTTGGATGATATTTGCTCTGCTACTACCTGGGCATAGTTACATACTTTCATTTCCCATTACAAGTTGGATCTTCTATCCAAAGGCAGGGCGTCCTTTGGCTCCACCGTGCTCCAGAATATCCTTCCATGAGGGCCCCCAGGTTTTTTGTAGCTGGGGACTCTGTCCCACAGGTTGAAGAGCAAATGAAAACAATAACTTCAGATAAAGAAGTTATGTACTTAACATACCGTTCCATCCAAGTTGTTGCTTTTCATTTGACTTCAACCGTCCCTCCCTCCTTCCCCCCTGCCCTTACGTGGGCTGTGTGGTTGACTGGCCGGAAGAGACATAGCTTTTGCTTTAGCATAACTGGTTCTTCCCTATGGTTCTTTCTGGGTATATTTGCCAAGGGGTAAGACAATGTTTTGGGTTGAGATGCTATGTTTGGCAGCAAACTCGATCTGAGGGGAGAAGAGAGATGGGCATTGTGGGTAGGAGCTTAGAGCTCAGATCTGATGCTGGAGAATGCGTCCGAGTTGGATCTGTCCTGGATCAGTTTCCCACAGGCTAAAGACGCATGAAAAGCAACAACTCAGATGGAACGTTACTGTGAGTACATAACATCTTTTTTCCAACAATTACATTAACATGACAAGTATCTGCATAGGTTTGGAGCCATTCTTCTAACCTTTTTTAGGAATGTCTGCTTAGAGTTTTTTAAAGGACTGCAATTTGTTTATCCATTCGCACCTCATGTAGGCATTAGAAATTAATCAACCAGATCTGGAAATCTGGAAGGTGGCAAGATTTGGTTCAGTCATTCTTCAAGGGCTTCTCCTGACACCTTATTCCCGAGGTTTGGGAAATGGGGAACCAATGCCATTGTTAACACTGGTTTCAACCTCCCATTTCAGACATTGCTTTGGTAATCTTCCCATATTTCATGAATACAGGTGCAGTGATACATATGGAAGATGTCATTCAGTTGTGTGCGTGCCATCCATATAAAAATAGACATTTTGAGTAGGTGAGTACGAATCACTGTTGTAATATTACCTCCTTACCCACCTTCTCCCTTTTTGTGTTTTTTAATCTTTTTTTTCTGGTGATGTAAGTGAGGTGGAAAGGTGGATAAAATGTATTACTCACTCTTCTACTATCCCTTTCTGCTTTGCCCTGCCCCGTATTTGTCAGTTTTAAGGGGAAATGTTCCTTCACCTGTTATCCATTGCCTGACCTGTGCTGAGGCTGCTTTGGGGGCTCCAGATTACAGCAAATTACTACTTTATTATACTTAAGAAATTGTGCTAAAAAGGTACGTGTTCCCTTCACAGGAAATATCCCATGCTTTTGTTAGCTAGCAATAACTGAATTTGGCATAGTCCAACTGCCCTTACTGAAAAGTTGCATCTAAGAGGAGCTATGCTATACTGTGCTATGAGCTCCATAGAGTTTCAGTATTTGGGCCAGTTGAGTGGTGATTTTTCTGTTTCACCATACATTATGAATACTACTTTAACCGTGATAATTACACAAACAGCTGTTTTTTCTGGTGCATATACTAGCACATCTGTGCTTATTTTTCTGCAGCAGGTCTGTCATATGTCTTTAAGGTACATATTTTTGAAGTGTCTGTTTGGCTTCTTCATGATGTGACTCTATCTTGGAATTTTGTACTTTTGGTACTTGTTGGCTCATCCAGTAGGATTTGTGATTTAAAAGCCTTGATGTGCCAGAACATTTGCTAATGTCCCACAGAGTTGAGGGTATGTTTTTGATCAAACTATTTTTTTTCATACCGAAGGTAGTGTCAGAGGTTTTCCTGAACCAGATCATTCAACTCCCTGTCTTCTTTCCCAGGCCAGAAAGTAAACTGAGAAAGAATTCTGCACTTGGATATATGCTGACTGAGGATTAGAGACAGTGTCCCAGTGAAACAAATCAGACCAATTACCAAGTAGACAATTTCCAAATTGTTGGCTATTTGCATTTTTTTCTGCTATGAAAGAGCATGGAAAACTATGCAAGGGCATGTCATTGTTTTCTTCTATCATAGCAGCTGCCCTTCTCAGCATTGTAATCAGAATGGTTTACTATGGCAATGTCAAAGCAGACTTGATCAAATGATGGTATCATCAACCCACGTCCGCGAAAGTGACAGTGTCGAATTCTGACATTGTTGAAATACGTCCTTGTTTCGACCTTGGAACAAGCCTTAACATAGGTCGAGATAGGGGCAAGATTTGTACTTCGATAATGTCTGGTTCAACATTGTCTCCATTCGCCCTCCGGACTTCGATGAAGTGGATTAGACCGAATCCACTTCAAAATTGTGATTATAAAGCAATCAGAACATTTGTCAGGTTGCTACATGGTCTTCCATTCACACATTTTTAAACACTGTAAGCGTGGGCCAGAAGTAGGACAGGGTTTGATAGAGCAGCCCTGCAGAAACTTCTTTTGAGCTCTCTAATGCAGGTTATGAATGTAGGAAGAGACTCGTTTCTCCTGTTAGTATAGATTACCACTCCCCCTAAATACACTGTTTTTTGCCATAGTCCCACATGCAGTGAATGCTGTTGCAGAAGTTGTCCATATAAAGAACACATTAAAGATGTCCTTCATGGATGCATCTGCAGTCATAACAACTGGGTTGTCCTGTCGTCAGGCAGCCCTTCAGTCGGCCGGATTCCAAAGTCCGGGTCCGGCTTCGGCTGATGTCGCCATCTCTGTTGGTCTTCGGTAAGCATCAGCCGACGCCATTTTCTTCAGTCTTTCTTGCCAAGCTGTTCGCAAGTGCCGGTCGGTCGGATCCAGAGATTACTTCTACGAATACTACTAAGACTTCTAAAGACTCTTTCTTGCCTCAGCCGATGTCAGAAAAAGTTAATAATTGTTTAACCTGTGGGAAACAAATACCTCATAAAGATTTCCACTCTTACTGCCTGCCTTGCTTAGGCCTAGCCCACGCAGCCTGTTCGTCCTGTGCTTCTTTCAACCGACCTAAAGACGCCGGTCGGAGTTTGCAGAACAGTTTTTCGGTTCTGATTTTGCGTACATTATGCCGCCGGATCCGACTCACGATTCTGCCAAAAACGCAAAGAAAAGACCGACAAACCATGGTTAAGCAAAAAACTGATCAAAATACAGCTGAATCTATCTCTACAACTGAGGTCCCTGCTAACACTCTTGAATCGGCCTCAGAAATTTTACCCACTACGGTGCTTACCACTGACTTATCAGACACCATTCCCTTGATGTCTCTACCCCAAAGGTGCTGCTAGGCCTCCAGCAGCCATGTCCATTAAGGCCTTCGCCAGGGCTAAAGCAGCCAAGACTACTAAAACAGTGCCTGTTAAACCCTCAACCAGGCCCTCTTCCAGTTCCCAAATGCTTACTTTGGCAGAAGATTTAATTTCATTAATTAGAGGATCTCAATTCACCCAGACAGGGCCTCTCAGCCCCCAGAGAAGAGACCTAGGGCAGAGCCCCATGAGCCAGTGTCCTCTGATGATTCTGCTGATGAATCAGACATAACTGACCAGCCAGAGGCTCCTTTCTCCAATTTTGAAGATTCTGATGCTGAAGAATCCATTCCAGCTGCTTCCCACCAGAAGAATTCTCCTTGGGGAAACCTTGCATGCCATGCGAGAACAGTTCCAATGGCAGCAACAGGATTTTTCAGACTCCAGAAAAGACTTAGGACCTTTTGCACCTTCCACAGCACAGGCCCTTAGCTATACCTCCTGTTCTCTGTGGTGGATGATGCTTTCAATGATGTCTGCTCCAGATTCTTACCCCCAGCCCTGCCAAACCAGACAGATTTTACAGGGTGCCAGATACTCATCACCACCTTTACAAGGCCCCTCTTGCAGACCCCAAACTATTTCCCAGGGTCCCAAGGCAGTAGCCACACCCATAGCTAAAAACCCTGTTCCTTCTGAAAGGGAAGCAAGGTCATTAGACAGATGGGGTAAAAGGTTTACACTTCAGCCACTGTCTCAGCTAGTGCTTTAAACTGTCAGTTTCACATGATACAATACCAAGAGTTTATGCTTGATCAGTTAACTAAAAGCTAACCACTGATGAATCTTGATAAGAAATATGTATTAGAAATGGTAAATAACATACAGCAAGTTAGTAACCATTCTTTAAAATGTGGCTATGATGCACTGGAGGCTTCATTTAGATCAGCCATGACTGGCACTGTAATTAGAAGGCATGCATGGCTAAAGGAGCAAGCTTTACCGGATCATGTTAAATCTAAATTGCTAGATGCTCCTATGGATAAAACAAGTTTGTTTGGTACACCTGCCCAGCAGGTTATGAAGAAAATGGAAGAAAAGGCAAAATCAGTCCAGACAGTTAAAGATTTCTTGCAGGTTCAACCCCAAGGTTTAGCAGGAACTGGCCTGCCAAAAATTGGTCCTTTCCTGACTCCACAAGACCTCAAAGGGGCAGGAATAGACGCTCCAGAGGCAGAAATCAATCCAGAGGAGGTGCCTACAGAGCAAGGTAACAACAGAGGCACAGACTCCACACCTGCCACTACATCAACACAGCCACAGTGACTTAATCCTAAACCCGCCTACCAGGGAACAAATAGCAGCTCCTCTAGGCGAAAGCTAACCTTATTTTCAAAAACTGGCACCACATAACAAAGGACAAGTGGATTTCACGAACCATAGATCAAGGTTACCGGTTCCACTTCCACACTTTACCAGACAAAGAGGAATGCCAAATCTACCTCCAAATCAAAAGACAGAGGCTCTACAACAGATAATGGAGTTAGCAAACATGAGAGCTGTGGAGAAAGTGCCAACAGCAGAGCAAGGAAAGGGTTCTCTACCCAGACTATTCCTAGTTCCAAGAAAGGAAAAAGTTGGAGACCAATTCTAGACCTGTCCACCCTGAATACTTACATCATTGTCCCAAAATTCAAAATGCTGACCCTACAGCAACTTCTTCCCATGCTGGGCAAGTGTTGGCTGGTAACTCTAGATCTCAAGGAGGCATACCTGCACGCCCCATTCGACCAATCTGCAGAAGATACCTCAGATTTCTTGCAGGATCAGAGCACTATCAATTCTCAGCATTGCCCTTTGGCTTATCTACTCAGAGTATTCACAAAATGCCTGGCATCAGTAATCGCCCATTGCAGACTACAGGGAATTCAAATTTATCCATACCTGGACGACTGCCTGATACAAGGAGACAACAAAAGCAAGCTGACAACAGATTTACAAAGGGTCATTTACTTGCTTCAAGCACTGGGATACACAGTCAATTTACAAAAGTCAAGACTGATACCATCCCAGACAAGGACTTTCCTGGGCGGAATTGGACACAGTAAGACAAATGGCATTCCTACAGAAAAACAAAAGAACTCCTCTTTACTTCTTGGCACTAACAAAACTGAACAAGTTAACAGCAAGAAAGGTACTGCAGGCCTTGGGTTTCATGGCATCATGCATAATCTTGGTTCCATTTGCCAGACTACATATGAGAAAACTACAGTGGTACCTAAAGAATTTATGGTCCCAACACAGACACAGCCTAGAAACGGAAATCCCACTAATACCATGCTTAAAACAGGAGTTCCTATGGTGGGCTCAGGCATGCCAGTCAAACCCAGGCCTGCCCTTTCGCAAGGGTCAAGCAAGCCAGACCATCACAACAGATGCTTCAGACCTAGGATGGGGATATGCTGGACAAATGCAGGATTGTGGACACAGGACCAACTTCACCTGCACATCAACCTAAAAGAAATGCTGGCAGTAAAACTGGCAATCCAAAAGTTCAGACCATTTCTCAAGGAGGACCACTTGATGATAAGGACAGACAACACCACAGTCATGTGGTACATCAACAAACAGGGAGGCACTCATTCTTACCCCCTATGCAGAATGACTTTGGAGCTGTGGACCCTGGCACTCAGCTACAACATCCAGTTACAGGCAATATTTGTGCCAGGAAAGAAAACTCTCTAGCAGATATGTTAAGCAGGACCACATCGGATGCCCACGAATGGCAGCTGCACCCAGATATCTTCAAGACCATCTCGAAGAAATGGGGAATGCCTCAGATAGATCTATTCGCATCACCTCTCAATCACCAGCTCAAAAAATTCTGCACAAGGACATTCCACCCACTAGCATGGAAAGTGGACTCGCTCTCCTTCAGCTGGAAAGGCCTAAAAGCATATGCATTCCCACCTCTTCCTTGATACACAAAGTACTACTAAAAATCAAGGAGGAACGTCCAAGGATAATCCTGATAGCTCCAACTGGCCAAGACAGCATTGGTACCCACTACTGAGGAGCATGTCTCGAACAATATGTGGCCAATCCCTGATGCCTTTGATGCTAACTCAGAACAACTTCAGCACCATGCATCCAAACCTAAAACGCTGCAACTGACTGCATGGAACATCACATAGCAGCTGCTAATACAGAACTTTCACAAAGAGTTAAAGACATTATTCTTGAAGCACGCAGGCCTTCAACTAGAAGGAATTATGCTGGGAAATGGAAAAGGTTTGTCATTTGGAGTTCTGAAAGAGGAAAATATGTATCAAACATAGATATGCCTAACATTCTGGAGTATCTGGCCGAACTACTTCATTCAGGCCTGTCCTACTCCTCCATCAAGATTCATGCATCAGCTATTTCAGCAGAATACAGCTTTGATCCACCTGTTTTTCACACCTTTGCTCAGGCAGTTCCTCAGAGGAATCAAGAATGTAAAACCTCCAAGGAAACCACCATTGCCAGCTTGGGACTTGAACTTTGTGCTAGAAATTGACACTATCACCTTTGAACCAGCAGCAACAGCAGACCTACAACACCTGTCATGGAAAACTGCTTTCCTACTGGCAATTACTTCAGCAAGGAGGGTTTCAGAACTACAGGCCTTAATGGCAGTGCAACCCTTTCTAATCTTCCACCAAGATAGAGTGTCCATGAGGACTAATCCTACATTTATGCCTAAGGTGGTATCCAGAGTGTCTTTAAACCAGGCAATCCACCTGCCTACCTTCTTTCCCAACCCACAAAACAGAGGGAAAGAATACTGCATACCTTGGATGTACATAGACAGCTACGCTACTACTTGGACAGAACAAAAATAGCAGAAAGACTGACCAACTTTTCGTAGCCTATGCAACAGGAAGGGAAGGAAAAGCTATTTCCAAACAGACAATCTCCAAATGGATAGGAAATTGCATACGATTCTGTTACTCCTTCCATGGAAAGCCAATTCCACAGAACATAAGACCTCATTCTACAAGGGCAACAGCCACTACCACAGCCTTCTTACGAGGAGTGGCTACCAAAGACATTATTGAGGCGGCTACTTGGACCTCCGTGCATACATTTGCCAAGCATTATAATTTACCTCTATATTCCAGATCCCGAGCAGGGTTTGCCACTGCTGTTCTGCAGGGATCCTAAACACACCATAATTTACTTTTATCCTCCTCCCTAGTTGGCTATGGTATTCTACCCAGTTGTTATGACTGCAGATGCATCCATGAAGGACATAGTACAGTTTTGTACCTACCATAAATGTAGATGTCCGAATGGATAGCATCTGCAGTCAGATTACCCTCCCTCCTTCCCTCTGTGGTACTCCTAGGGTGTTTACCCTTCTAATAGCTAGCTAGTGGGGATTTCTTTCATGGTGTATTTGTTTGTATTTATGTACATACATGCTTATTTTTGTGTTTACCTCTATCTTTTGGAAACATTGGCATCTATCCAAAATTTTTAGCCTTCTATAGGGCTTCTGGCATCTGGGGCAAGAAACACTGAAGAAAATGGCGTCGGCTGATGCTTTTATACCCGAAGACCAACAGAGATGACGTCGGGTGAAGTGCGACATCAGCAAGCCGGACCCGACTTTGGAATCCGCCGACTGAAGGGCTGCCTGACGACAGGACAACCCAGTTGTTATGACTGCAGATGCTATCCAATTCGGACATCTACATTTATGGTAGGTACAAAACTGTACTTTGTCAATGCACACACTGTCTATAGCTAATAGTCGGTTCACTCTTGCAGTATTTAGTTCCATCTTCCTCCATGGGTTTGAGCTTAACTTTTTCAGTTTTTTTCTCATTGAGGTGAGGGAACAGAGAATCATCTTCAATTCTTCTGATCTCTGTTTTGTCCGTAGGGGGAGAATACGAGCAAGAAGGGAGTGTTCTTTTTCTGTACTCCATAACATGTTGTGCAAGGGCTGCAGCTGGAACTTTGATATTTTTTACATGATGTTCTTTGTGTTTCACTATTGCAGTCATTGCATTTGGGTTATCTGCCTGCAGATAACCCTCAGCTGGCCTGATTATCTAAGTCTTGGGTCTTGTGTCGGATGCTCTCTTCTTCAATGACGTCAGGTAGTCAGGGGTATAAAGCATGCAGCCGACACCATTACATCAGTCTTTCTTGCCGTGCGGTGCCCGAAGCAGAAGCAGTTGGCAAGTGCCGGTCGGCCGACTCCTGAAATTTTCGTTTGAGTTTCAGAACCGAAGTCTTCAAAAAAGCTAAGTACCCCGTTGGGGATCCTTTTTATTGCTCTAAACCGATGTTAGTAAAAGTTAACAATTGTATTACTTGTGGAAAGCAAATACCTCATAAAGATTTTCATTCGTACTGCATTCCTTGCCTAGGCCCAGACCACGACGTCCCTCGCTGTTGGTTTTGTGCTTTATTCAATCCTCGAACTATTCGTCGTCTGTTCATTTTTGTATCAAACTATCTCGATACTCTGTTTAATTATCCAGAAATGACTTCGGTAAGCCATCCGACTACCGACATTCCGAAAAAACGTAAAGATAGACAGAGACAGATTGCATAGGTCCAAAGCTGCTGACGACGCTTCCGTTAAGCTAGTCGCCAGTTCGGCAGTACTCGGTGAGGCGCTTTTGCAGCCCCTGATATCCGCTACTTCATATTCGCAGACCTCTACTGAGACCTATTCGAAGTCTGGTATGCCGCGAGATTCTTCTTCGACTATGGAACCTGTGGATGTCTCTACCTTGGATGGATCCAGAGCCGCTGTGCAGTCACCGGCTTCTGAGGGTGCATTCAGGCCAATTGACTTGCATTTCAAACCAACGCCATCTTCTTCTTCAAGACCTAAAACTCGACCCATGCCTAGAAAACCGACGTCCAAACTACATGGTCAGGCCCATATGCCTAAAAATAAGAATGTCTGAAGACCTTATTACTCTAATTAGGGGAAGCCAGCCTTCTCCCTCTAAGAGACCTAGAACTGTTTTTCCTTCTGATTCTTCTGATCAAGATTCTGAAATTTCTGTTTCTTCAGATGACAAGGATTTGCCCTTATCTATTTGAGGATTCTGATGCAGAGGACTCCATACCCTCTGCTTCCCCTCCAGAAAATTTTTCTTTTGGTGGAACTTTGCACACACTTGGGGAGCATTTCCACTGGGAAAGCCAGGATTACTCTGACTCCAAACAGAGGCTTAGGGAATTCTTATTCCTACCGCAACACTGGCCTTTAGCTATCCCTCCTGTAATGGACATTGTAGATGATGCCTTGTTGGAATCTAGCACGGCCCTAGACACTTTACCTCCAGCTCCCAGGAAACCTGACAGGTACTGGAGAGTTCCTGACTCTCACAAGTTCCTCTTTAAGAATCCTACTGCGGAACCAGAGACCATTTCACAGGGACCCAAAGGCATTAAGGCTACTACTGCCAAAAACCCTACCCCCTCTGATAGAGATTCCAGGGCCCTGGACAGATTGGGTAAGAAGGTATACACTTCTGCTACTTTGGCCATTAGGGCCTTAAACTGCCAATTTCATATGTTAAAGTATCAGCAGCGTATTACTGGACTACTTAAACAGAAAATGATGTTGATTCCTGACTCTGCTGAAAATAAAGAATTACAGGACTTAATGCATTCTGCTGAACAAGTTGGTAAACATACTTTGCAATGTGGTTTTGACTCTTTAGGAGCATCTTGCAGGGCTGCCTTCACTGGGTCTGTTCTTAGAAGGCATGTTTGGCTTAAGGAGCAGTATTTGCCAGATCATGTTAAAGCTAAATTACTGGATGCTCCCTTAAACCAAGACTGCCTGTTTGGCAACAAAGCAGTAGTAGTACTTGAAAAGATGGAGGAAAAAGCTAAATCTATGCAAACTGTTAAAGATTTCCTGCAAGTACATCCTCCCAGATTTAGTAGGCGTTGGCCTTAAGAATTGGTCCTTTCCTGTCTCTTCCAGGCCTTCTCAGTCCAAATCCAGGAACAGGAGACCATCTAGGCTACAGTCTCAAGGTACTCACAGGCCTAAGCAGTGGGGGGCTCCCACTTGCAAAGCTGGAAGTAGTAAGACACCTCCCTATGGTAAATTGTCACAATGACTTTACCTCAAACCTTCCAAGCCCTGCCCAACACTCTGCTCCCTTAGGGGGAAAGTTCGCCCTGCATGCAAAAAACTGGGAACTCATTACCCAAGACAAATGGGTTTTAAATATAGTTTCCCCAAAGATACAGATTCCACTTCCACACATTACCAACCCCAAACGGTTGGCCAGACCTACCCCCAAATCAGTGGATAGAGGCTCAACAGCAGGTTCCCTCTCTCTTCAGTATCAGGGCTATTCAACCTGTCCCAGCAGAGGAATGGAAACAAGGTTTTTACTCAAGACTTTTCCTGGTACTGGTTGGCAACATTGGACTTAAAGGATGCTTACCTGCACATTCCACTAAGGGAATCTTGCAGAAAATACCAACGCTTCAGAGCAGGCTACATGCATTTATCAGTTCTCTGCACTGCCCTTTGGCTCATCAACTGCGCCCAGGGTATTCACAGAGTGCCTAGCTCCAGTCATTGCATTCTGCAAGCAAAGAAATATTCAAATATACCCATACCTGCACGATTGTCTAATTCATACAGAAAGCCAGGGCATGCTATTAAATTGTCTGGCATTTGTAAAGAAACTGCTAACCTCATGTGGCTACACCATAAATGAAAAGAAATCTGACCTAGTACCCTGCCAACAAATTGTATTCCTGGGAGCAAGCTTGAACACAACTTCCCAGATGGCCTGCCACACGCCAGAGAAACAAGTTTATTTGACATTCTACTTCAAACTACTGCCCACAAAAACCCAGCTATCTGCAAGGAAAATACTGCAAGCCCTGGGGTTCATGGCCTCTTGCATCCTACTTATTCCATATGCAAGACTGCATATGAGGAAACTGTAATCGTATCTAAAAAGCCTATGGTGTCAGGACCTGGAATCAATGATTCCTATCATTCCTTGTAAAAAGACAAAGGCCCTTTGGTGGGCAGAGGCCTGCTACCACAACAAGGGACTGCCATTCATTCTACCCTCTGCCGCCCAAACCCTAACAGACGCATTAGACTGTGCATGGGGGGGGGCTCACTTGGCAGGGCAGTGCATTCAGGGCAAATGAAACCTGAGTCAAATGCACCTGCATGTTATTCAAAAAGAAATGTTAGCTGTACAGAATTCACTGACAGCCTTCAAGGACCACATTCTTCCAGGACAATTATTGGTAAAGACAGACAAACAGCACTGTTATGTGGTACATAAACAAGTAGGGGGGAACCCACTCGTACCCTGTCTGCAGACTAGCCATGGCTCTGCGGAACACAGCCTTGAGCTACCAAGTGCACCTACAAGCTCAATTCCTGCCAGGCAAGCTAAATTCACTGGCAGATGACCTAAGCAGAAATCTCATGGACCCACACGAGTGGAAACTGGAACCAAAGATATTCATCATTTTGAGAAACAAATGGGGGGCCCAGAGATAAACCTGTTTGCCTCCCCTCAGAACTGCCAATTGGAGAAGTTCTGCACAAGGACTCCCAACAGACAAGCTTGGAAAGTGGATGCCCTGTCCTTCACCTGGGAAAGCCTCTCAGTTTATGCCTTCCCCCCTCTGCCTCTCCTCTTGAAAGTTCTGCTAAAGATC
This sequence comes from Protopterus annectens, assembly GCF_019279795.1. Taxonomy (NCBI): domain Eukaryota; kingdom Metazoa; phylum Chordata; order Ceratodontiformes; family Protopteridae; genus Protopterus; species Protopterus annectens. The sequence goes on along the minus strand of NC_056741.1, from coordinate 1,964,131,854 downwards.
AAACAGGACAAACCAAGGACAATTCTCATTGCACCAGACTGGCCATGCCAACACTGCTACCTCCTCTTGCGCAGTATTTCACTGTTGGAACCATGGCACCTGCCTCAGACCCCTTCCCTGCTGTCCCAGTAGGAGGGCCAGATGCTGCACCCCCAGCTCCAAACCATGAACCTTGCAGCCTGGCTAATTACCTGAGCTCTTCAATATCTCCCTCAGTAAGCAAGTGCTGGATGTCATTCTGTAGGCAAGGAGGCCTAGTACTAGAAAATCCTATGCTGAAAAGTGGAAAAAATTCTGTTGCTGGAGCCAGACTTGGGATGGGCACAACAGTGCCCAGCTTACTGCATATTCTTCAGTACTTAACAGAGATGCTCCACAAGGGTCTTTCCTTCTCATCTATTAAAATTCATGCCCCAGCCATTTCCGCACATTATAATACTGAGCCACCCCTCTTCTTTCACCCCCCTTGTTAAAGCAATTCCTCAGAGGGGCCAAACATTTCAGACCACCCAGGAGAGCCCCTACTCCAGCCTTGGACCTTAACTTTGTATTGGAGAAGCTCACTCTACCTCCATTTGAGCCATCTACAAGTGCAGAGTTGAAATTCATTTCTTGGAAAACAGCCATCCTTCTAGCCATCACTTCAACAAAAAGAGTGTCTGAATTACAGGCTGTCATGGCAGTGGAGCCCTTCATCATCTTCCATGCAGACAGGGTGTCCCTCAGGACCAATCCTTTCGTAATGCCCAAGGTGGTATCCATTGTGGCCCTTAATCAGTCCATTCATTTGCCAACCTTCGTTTCTAATACACAGAACAAAGGATAACGAATAATGCACTCTTTGGACGTGCACAGACAACTTAGATTTTATTTGGACAGGACTAAGCCTCTCAGGTAAACTTAGCTGCTACTTGCCTTTGCTGCCAGGGCAGAGGGGAAGGCCATTTCAAAGCAAACTATTGCTAAATGGATGGGCCATTGCATTAATTTCTGCTATAAGCACCATGGAAAACCTACCCCACAGGGGATAAGATCACATTCCACCAGGGCTGCATCTACTTCAGCCTTTCTCAGAGGTGCCCCTACCAGGGACATCCTAGAAGCTGCTACCTGGAGCTCTGTACATACCTTCACCAAGTATTACCACTTGCCTATTTTTTTACTAAATCCAGAGCTGGTTTTGCAACTGCAGTCTTGCAGGGCTTAGTAGCTGGTCCTAATGTTCTCTAGCTGCCTCCTCCCTTCCTTTAGCTTTGGGAATCTACCCAAATGTAATATCTGCAACAGTGAAACACGAAGAACATAGTACAGTTGTGTACACTTACCGTAAATGTAGATGTTCTAGTGTGTTCACTGTTACAGTCCTGGTTACCCTCCCTCCAACCCCCTGACTTCTATTAGCTATACCTTTCTTCTTGTTTACTGTATTTAAGCTTTCTGGTGTATTTGCTTTTTGTTGGAGGTGTAACATTGTATATAATTGCTTCCCATTATGGGGGCACCTGACATCTAGGGCAAGAAAAACTGATGTAATGGCGTCGGCTGCATGCTTTATACACCTGACTACCTGATGTTTTGGAAGAATAAACAGCAACTGACGCAGGACCCAAGACTTTGATAATCAGGCTTATGAGGGCTACCTGCAAGCAGATAAACCAAATGTAATGACTGCAACAGTGAATACACTCGAACATCTACATTCATGGTAAGTGTACACAACTGTACTTTCTTCATGTTTCACTGTTGCAGTCATGACACTTGGGTTATCTGGCTGCAGATATCCCTCAGTCGGCCCGAATACCAGAGTCTTGGGATTTCTGCGTCATTACATCAGCTTTTCTTGCCACGCAGGAGACCAAAGCAGAAGCAGTTCGCAAGTGCCAGTCGGCCGCTACCTGAAATTTTCATTTTTGAGTTTCAAACCTGAAGTCTTCTAAAGCTAAGTACCCTGTTGGGGATTATTTTTTGTTGCTCTAACCGATGTCAGAAAAAGTTAACAATGGACTTGCCTGTGGAAAGCAAATACCTCACAGAGATTTTCATTCTTACTGTGTCACCTGTTTAGGCCCAGACCACGACGTTTCTCACTTTCGATTTTGTGTCTTAACGCCTGGCCTTTTGTCATCGGGCTATCTTTGTTGCTAAATTCTTTCGCTCTCGTCCGTATTCCGAAATGGCTTCGGTAAGCCATCCGACTACCGATGTTCCTAAAAAACATAAGGAGAAAGACACACAGACTGCATAGATCCAAAACTGCCGACAACTCTTCCGTTAAGCTAGTCGCCAGTCCGCCGGTACACAATGAGGCACTTTCGCAGCCCTTGATTCCCGCTTCTACAGATTCAAAGGCCTCTGCTGAGACCCATTCGGAGTCTGGTATGCCGCAAGATGCTTCTTCGATTATGGAACCTGCGGATGCCTCTACCTTGGATGGGTCTGGAGCCGCTGTGCAGTCACCGGCTTCTGAGGGTGTATTCAGACCTTCCGATGTTTGTATTAAACCGATTACTTCATTTCAGACTAAAACAAACAAGTTTCTCAGGCCCAGAGTTCGCACTACGCCTAGAAAACTGACGACCAAAGAGCATGTTCAATCTCCCATGCCACCAAAACAAATGCTTAGAATGGCTGAAGACCTCATAACTTTAATTAGGGGAAGCCAGCCGTCCCCCTCCAAAAGACGACAAATTGATTTCCCTTCTGATTCAACAGACCATGAGTCCGATGACTGTGATCCCGCTGATTACCAGGACATACCCTTATCTACCTATGAGGATTCACATGCAGAAAATTCCATTGCCTCTGCCTCCCCTCAAGAGGACTTTTGCTTTTGGTGAAACCTTGCATACCTTGAGAGCATTTCTGCTGGGAATGCCAGGACTACCCACAGTCCAAAAAGAGACTCAGAGAATTTTTAGACTTGCCTCAGCACAGTCCTCTAGCTATATCCCCTGTCCTGGATATTGTAGATGATGTTCTCATGGAATCCATTCTTACTCCTTTTGCTTTACCACCAGCTCCTAGAAAGCCTGACAATGTACTACAGGGTACCTGACTCTCTCAAATTTCTCTTTAAGAATCCCACTGCGGATCCAGAGACCAATTCTCAGGGACCTAAAGGTATTAAGGCTACTACAGCCAAAAATCCTACCCCTTCAAACAGGAATTTGAGGGCTTTTAGACAGATGGAGCAAGAAGGTGTATACCTCTGCAACTCTTGCCATCAAGGCTTTAAATTGCCAGTTTCATTTGTTGAAGTACCAGCAGCATATTATGGAACTAATTAAACAAAAAATGTTGTTGCGTCCAGATTTTGCAGAAAATAAAGATTTACAAGAGTTAATGCATTCTGCAAACCAAGTCAGTCAACATACTTTGCAGTGTGATTTTGATGCCTTAGAAGCATCTTGCTGGGCTGCTGTCAGTGGGTCTGTACTGAGAAGGCATGCTTGGCTGAAGGAACAAATCTTGCCGGACTATGTCAAAGAAAAACTGCTAGATGCTTCATTAAACCAGGAACGTTTGTTTGGCCCAAATGCAAAAGAGGTTCTTAAGAAGATGGAGGAAAAAGCTAAATCTATGCAAACTGTTAAATATTTCTTGCAGGTTCAGCCACCTAGATTCGGGTTCATATTAGAAGCTCGAAGGTCCTGTTCAGCGAATACGAAAAGAGCGGCACGTATTGCGAAACAATGACAACAGTGAACGTTCAAAACCGGGAAATTCGAAATGTCGATTAGTCATGGTTGGCCCGTCTGTGGTATAGCTCCGTAAGATAAGTGTACGATAGTTATGGACCTTAGGGTTAGGGTGTGGATTAAGGTACGTGCATAGATAAAGTATGTAAGGTTTAATGTAGGGTTAGAAGTAAGGTTTTGTTAATTGTATGTGTGTAGATTATGTATTTTGTTTGGGTATATCTCTGTAGGGTAAGTGTGCAATAGTTACGGACCTTAGGGGTTAGCATGCGGGTTAAGGTAAGTGCATAGATATAGTGTATGTATGTGTTTATTTATTTTGCTTGGGTAGTTAGTATGTCGCGGGCAGTGGGGTTGGTCGAGTATGACGATTTGTGATTTTAAATTTCCCGGTTTACGGTGTTCGGTGTATTCGTGGTTCGGTAAAAGTGTCGCTCTTTTCGTATTTGATGAACAGGACCTTTGAGCTTATAATATGAACCCCTAGATTCAGTAGGCATTGGCCGTCTAAAAATTGGTCCTTTCCGGTCCCTACCAGGTCTTCTCAGCCCAAACCCAGGGGCAACAGGCCACCAAGACTACAGTCTCAGGGTACGCACAGATCTAAACAATGGAGTGCTTCCCCCTCAAAAACGGGGAGTGGTAAGCCACCCCCTTATGGAAAAAATTCACAATGACTTGTCTTTCATCCTTCCCAGCCATGCCCAAGTACTTGCACCCCGTAGGAGGAAACTCGCCCTGCATGCAAAAAACTGGATGTCCATTACCCAGGACCAATGGGTCCTAAACATTGTATCCCAGGGATACAGATTCTACTTCCACTCACTGCCAACCCCAACCGGGTTGCCCGGACTTCCTCCAAACCAGTGGGCAGAGACTCAAAAGCAAGTACTTTCTCTTCTCAGTATCAGGGCTATTCAACCTGTTCCGATAGAGCAAAGAGAAGAGGGATGTTCTTCGTCTTCCCTTGCTGCAGTCCTGACTATTGGGTATAGTCCGCGTCCCAGTCGCCCCCGAAATGAGAGTAGATGACGCCGGGTCATGGCGCTAGACTGACGCCAGTACGCCAGGGTACTACGCGCATGACCGCGCCATTTCCTCAGTCTTTTGCCGCATGGTCCGATGCAGAAGCAATTTTGGCGTGCAGGTTGGCGTTTGAGATTTTCCGAAACCGGAGTTTCAGACCGAGTACAGAGTTGGCTAAGTAACTTAGAACATTTTGTTTTTCTTGCCTCAGTATATTACCGGATGTCAGAAAAAGTGAATAACTGTATTTTGTGGGAAGCAGATACCGTATAGGGATTATCATACATTTGTGTACCCCTTGTTTAGGGCCTGAGCCGGCGCTGTTGGTTGCCGCCTTGTGCTAGATTTAATAAGCAATAATTATATTAAGAGCTTGATGATTGTGCTAGGGGTTTGTGTTTGGGCTGTGCAATTATACTATGCCGCCGGATGCTCCGACGCCTGCTTCATCTAAGAAGCGTACAAAACAGTGAAGTCTAGGGTGAGGAACCGCAGTCCTTTAGAAGGCTCAGGGGCCAGAGGTTTTGCCAGGAGTCTCTATGGAGTCTCAGGCAGATACTTTACTGTTACAGGATGTGCCCTCTCAGGAAGTAGGCCAGGCTGAGGGGCTTCTCAGGTAACTGTTCTTCCCTCTCTTCCCAAAGTAGTTAGGGCCTCCTTCTGTTTCCAGAGCTTCTTTAGAGGAAGGCCAAGTTCAGCTTCTGTAGGCTTCTCCTAGCATTTCGGCTCTGTGCCTAAGAAACATATGCTTAAAATGGCTGAAGATTTGATTACTCTGATTAGAGGTTCTATGCCCCCACCTGATAAGAGGCCTAGGGTGGAACAGGAGTTTGATAGTTTTGAACAGTGTTCACAGGCTTCAGAGTCTTCTGTGGAAGACTTGCAAGAGTTTCCTGCTTATTCTGATTCTGATGTGGATGATTCCACTCCTTCAGCTTCTCCTCCTGAGGATTTTTCATTTTCAGAGACTCTTCACTCCATGAGGGAGCACTTTAAATGGGAAGGCCAAGATTACTCTGACTCCAGAAAAGGCTTAGGGAATTCTTGTTTTGCCTCAGCATAGGCCCTTAGCTATTCCTCCTGTGTTGAATGTGGTGGAGGATGTTTTGCAGAGGCTTCTCTGAACCCTGATTCCTTGCCTCCTGCTCCTGTTAAGCCTGATAGGTATTATAGGGTGCCCGGCTCATAAGTATTTGTTTAAGAGTCCCAGGGGACCCAGAAACTGTTTCTCAGGGGCCTAAAGGTGTTAAAGCTTCTGTTGTTAAAAATCCTGTACCCTCTGATAAAGAGGCAAGGGCTTTGGATAGGTGGGGTAAGAAAGTATATACTTCTTCCACTCTAGCCATGAGGGCGTTGAATTGTCAATTTCATATGCTGAAATATCAGAATTATCTCCTTTCACAATTGAAATCTAAGGTGGATGCTTTGGCGGAAGGTATTGAGTGTAAAGAATTGCTGGATTTGGTTCATGTGTCTGAACAAGTGGGTAAGCATTCTTTGCAGTGTGGTTTTGATGCTGTTCAGGCCTCCTCGAGGGTGGCTGCTACTAGTTCTGTTCTTCGCAGACATGCATGGTTGAAGGATCAGAATTTAGCTGAGCATGTTAAGACCAGGATTTTGGATGCTCCTTTACAGTCTGATGTGTTGTTTGGACCGCCTGTGGAAGCCGCTTTAAAGAAAATGGAGGACAAAGCTAAGTCTATGCAGACTGTTAAAGATTTTTGCAGGTGCAGCCTCCAAGTTTAGTAGAAATTGGCCTGCTAAGGTGGACATATCCTGCTTATGGTTCCCAGTCTAGGGGTAGATCTAGACGTGGTAGGGGCAGGGCTCAAGGTTCTTTAGGCCTAGATCAGACAGTTCACCTGCTCAGACTTCTGGTGAGGGCAGGGGTCAGTCCTTTCGTAAGCAGAACCAATGACCTGCCTTTTCAGCTGCCAGTGGTCTCGTCTGGCAGCTCCTTTGGGAGGAAGATTGTCTCTTTTCAAAGAAAATTGGGATTTAATCACTCAAGACAGATGGGTGCTGGATATCATTCATCACGGTTACAGATTTTATTTCCACACAATGCCCCTTTCAAAGGCATGCCAGATGTTCCTCCTCCACAAAGAAAAGAGGCTCTCAAGCAAGTTTCTCAGTTACTCCAGATAGGGGCTATTCAGCCAGTCCCTGTGTCAGAAAGGGGCTTCGATTTTATTCTCCTGTTCCTAGTACCAAAGAAGGGGAACACGTGGAGACCAATTTTGGATTTATCTATCCTCAACACTTATCTGGACATTCCCAAGTTCAAGATGTTGACGTTACAGCAACTGTTACCTCTGCTGGGCAAGGATCACTGGATGGTAACTTTGGATCTCAAGGAAGCTTACATTCATGTGCCCATAAGGCTAAGTTGCAGAAAGTATCTGCGTTTCAACTGGAGATTTTCATTATCAGTTCTCTGCATTGCCCTTTGGCTTATCTACTGCTCCCAGAGTATTCACAAAGGTTCTGGCTCCAGTGATAGCTTACTTCAGGCTTCAAGGCATTCAAATTTACCCTTACTTGGACGACTGCCTGATTCTGGCTCAAGAAAAGCAACACCTTCTACAGCATCTGGAATATGTCATAGCAGTGCTAAGATGCCTAGGGTATTCTGTGAACGAAATAAAGTCCAGTCTAGTACCCTCTCAAGACATGTGCTTTCTGGGTGTGAGACTGAATACAGCAGCCCAGATGGCCTTTTAACCCCGGACAAACAACAGAGTCTGTCACTTTACTTCCATCAACTATCTCATCAGTCCGTGCTGACTGCAAGGACAGTCCTTCAAGCATTAGGGTTCATGGCATCTTGTATTCTGGTGCTTCCCAATGCCAAACTGCATATGAGGAAGCTGCAATGGTATCTCAAAAATGTATGGACACAGCACTGCCAAGATTTGGACACTGTCATTCAAATAATACCTTGCCTTCAAAAGGAATTCTTGTGGTGGGCTCAGGAATGTCACCTAAACAAGGGACTCTCTGTGACCCGCCAGAGGCGAGTCAGATTCTAACGACAGATGCCCCCGACACTGCTTGGGGAGCTCATCTAAATGGAAAGTGGATACAAGACAAGTGGCCTGCCAGACTACAGCATCTACATATCAACATGAAGGAGATGTTAGCAGTCCAGTTTTGATTGATGGCGCATAAGGAGTTACTTCTTCCAGGGCAGGTGTTGACACTAACAGACAACACAACTGTCATGTGGTACATCAACAAGCAAGGGGAACACATTCTTATCCTCTATGCAGGCAAGCAATGATTTTGTGGAGATCTGCGTAAGCCTGCAACTGACTCTTCAGGCAAGGTTTCTGCCAGGAGCACAGAACTCCCTAGCAGATGTATTAAGCAGACAAATCATGGATCCCCACGAGTGGAAACTGGATCTTCATGTATTTCAGAACTTGACAGTGTCATGGGGAACTCCAGACATAGATCTGTTCGCTTCTCCACTAAACCACCAGCTGCCAAAGTATTGCACAAAGGGGTTTCATCACACAGCTTGGAAAGTGGATGCTCTGTCTTTCAGTTGGAAAAACCTTCATGTCTATGCCTTTCCACCTCTACCTCTTCTTCCAAAGGTATTACTAAAGGTCAGACAGGACAGGCCAAGGATGATTTTGATAGCTCCAGATTGGCCTCGACAACACTGGTACCCACTTCTAAGGAGTCTTGTAAAGAAGCCTCCATGGCCTTTACCTCTGATTCCTCATCTGTTATCTCAGAAGGACGGTCATCTGCTCAATGTCAAGCTTCAATCTCTTCATCTCACAGCTTGGCATATTCTGTGTTGAAGCATGGTAGGTCTCAGCTTCCTCAGCAAGTTTTAAATGTGATTATGGAAGCTAGAAGGCCTAGTACTAGGAGAGTGTACGCAGAAAAATGGAAGAGATTTTTATTTTGGAGTACAGCAAAGAATTTGGAGATTTCAGAGCCTAATTTGAGTGTGGCTCTTCAATATCTTACTGAATTATTGGACAAAGGTTTGTCCTTCTCTTCCATAAAGATTCATGCTGCAGCAATTTCAGCTCACTATGATTGTGACCCACCTTTGTTTTCATCCTTTGTTCAAGCAGTTTCTTAGAGGGGCAAAGAATATAAGACCCCCATGAGAGCTCCTACTCCTGCTTGGGATCTCAATTTTGTGTTGGAAAAACTTACTCTACAACCTTTTGAGCCTGCAGCTACTGCTGAATTGAAATATTTGTCATGGAAGACTGCTTTTCTGTTGGCTATTACTTCTGCGAGAAGGGTGTCTGAGTTGCAGGCCCTTATGGCAGTAGAGCCCTTTTGATTTTCCATAAGGACAGGGTATCATTACACTAATCCTTCCTTTATGCCTAAGGTGGTTTCTAGTGTGGCTTTAAACCAAACTATTCATTTGCCTACTTTTTGCAGATCCTCAAAATAAAGGGGAAAAGATTTTGCACACTTTAGATGTACACAGGCAATTCGCTATTATTTGAGCAGGACTAAAGATTTTAGGCAGTCTCAGCAGTTACTTGTTTCTTTTGCTTTAAGTTCACAGGGCAAACCTGTGTCAAAACAAACTATTTCTAGGTGGATTGGCTTTTGCATTGCATTTTGTTATTCCCATCATGGCAAAGAGGTTCCAGCTGGGATTAGGCCTCATTCCACTAGGCTACTGCCACTTCAACAGCATTTCTAAGGGGTGGCAACTAAGGATATTCTGGAAGCAGCTACTTGGAGTTCAGTGCATACTTTCTCTAGGCATTATCACCTGCCTATATACTCTAAGTCTAGAGCTGGTTTTGCCACAGCTGTTTTACAAGGCATGTTGTCAGCTCCTGCTACTTTATAATTTGCCAGCCTCCCTTACCTCTGCTTTGGGATTCTACCTGTTAGGACTGCAGCAAGGGAAGACGAAGAACATAGTACAGTTTTGTACCTACCATAAATGTAGATGTTCGAGGATTCCCTTGCTGCAGTCCAATTTACCCTCCCTCCTTCCACTCTGTGTTTCAGGGTGGTTGTGTAGGTGCCTTTACATGCTTATATTTTTTGTATATATATTACTGTATATATTGTACATGTTTATTGGTGCAGGTTGTTTTTGGGACTTGTCTTTTTGGGTCTTCTGACATCTGGGGCAAGAAAAGACTGAGGAAATGACGCCGGTCATGCGCATTAGTACCCTGACGTACTGACGTCAGTCTAAGGCGCCATGACCGACGTCAGCCTTATACTCTGGTATTCGGGCCGACTGGGACGCGGACTATACCCAATAGTCAGGACTGCAGCAAGGGAATCCTCGAACATCTACATTTATGGTAGGTACAAAACTGTACTTTTCTACTCCAGACTGTTCCTGGTGCCCCGAAAAGAGGGCTCTTGGCGCCCCTTCCTGGTGGTCCCAGAATTCAAAATGCATACACTACATCTGCTTCCTATACTAGCCAAAGACTCCTAGCTAGTAACCCTAGACCTAAAGGAAGCTTATCTGCACGTCTCCATAAGGGAATCTTGCAGGAAATATCTAGGTTTCAGGGCAGGCTGTATGCACTATCAATTCTCTGTACTTCCCTTTGGTTTATCTACTGCGCCCAGGGTTTTCACAAAGTGCCTGGCACCAGCCATTGCATACTGCAGGCAGAGAAATATTCAAGTTTATCCATACTTGGACGATTGCTTGATTCAGGTGGACAGTCAGGAATTGCTGCTTCAGCACCTGGCATTTGTAAAGAGACTTTTAACTTCTCTGGGTTACACCATCAATGAAAAGAAATCACATGTGGTGCCCAGCCAAAAGATTGTATTCCTGAGAGCAAGCTTCAACACAACTTCCCAGATGGCATTCTGTACTCCAGAAAAGCAGGTTTATTTGACAAACTACTTCAAACTAATGGACACCAGAACCCAGCTGTCTGCAAGAAAAATACTGCAGGCCCTAGGGTTCATGGCCTCATGCATTCTACTAATTCCATATGCAAGACTGCATATGAAGAAACTTCAGTGGTACTTAAAAAGTCTCTGATGCCAGCATTCTCAGGACCTGGAAACAATTATTCCTATCATTCCATATCTAATGGCAGAGTTCCTTTGTTGGGCAGAGGCTTGCAACCACAACAAGGGACTCCCTTTCACTCAACCCCTCGTCGCCCAAACCCAGACAACAGACGCATCAGACTATGCATGGGGGGCTCACATGGCTGGCAAAAGCATTCAAGGCCAATGGAGCCCAAGACAAATTCACCTTCATATCAATAAAAAAGAAATGTTAGCTGTACAGAATGCTCTGACAGCCTTCATATACCTTATCCTTCCAGGATAACTCTTGATAAAGACACAACATTACAGTTATGTGGTACATAAACAAGCAGGGGGGAACTCATTCCTACCCAATCTGCAGGTTGGCCATGGCCCTGTGGAACACAGCCTTGAGCAACCAAGTGCACTTGCAAGCTGAATTCCTGCCAGGCAAACAAAATTCACTGGCAGACGACTTAAGCAGAAATCTACCTGACAAGTGGAAAATGGAACCCAACTCATTCAAACTTCTAACCCACAGGTGGGGGACACCAGAGATGGACCTTTTTGCCTCCACCCAAAACCATCAATTGAGCAAATTTTGCACCAGAAATCCCCACAGCCAAGCATGGAAAGTGGATGCCCAACCTTTATATGGGAAAACCTCTCAGTTTATGCCTTTCCCCCCTCTACGCCTCCTCTCAAAAGGTACTACTCGAGATCAAACATGACAAACCAAGGACAATCCTTATTGCACTGGACTGGCTCCGCCAGTACTGGTACCCACTCCTACGCAATCTGGCAGCAGTACCACCCTGGCACCTACATTTATACACCTACTGTTATATTTTTGTATTTTTAATGTTGCCTGTCTCAATTTCCTAGCTTATGTCACTATATTTTTATATTTTATATTTTTTATGTACCTCTGTGCTTTGGAGCTTTTCTCCCCGGGTCTCCACTGAAAATGGATATGTATCCAGTTGGACTAACCCGGTCAACAAATGTAAAATAAAAATAAATAATAATAAATAAATACATCAGACCCCCTCCAGCAGGAGGGACAGATTTTGCATCCTCAGCTGCAAACCCTGAACCTTGCAGCCTGGCTTATTCCCTGTATACTTCACCAACAACCCTCAGCAAACAGGTGCTGGACGTCATCCTTGAGGCCAGAAGGCCTAGTACTAGGAAATCCTATTCATAAAAATGGAAAATATACTGTTCTTGGAGCCAGTCTCAAGGAAAGGACACAGCCATGCCCAACTTACTCAAATCCTTGATTACCTAGCAGAGCTGCTCCACAAAGGCCTATCCTTCTCTTCTATTAAGATTCATGCTTCAGCCATCTCAGCTCAGTATAATACTGGGCCACCTCTCTTTTCTCACCCTCTGGCCAAACAGTTCCTGAGAGCTAACAATTTAAGACCCCCAAGGAGAGCTCCCACCCCTGCCTGGGACCTTAACTTTGTACTAGAGAAGCTCACACTTCCCCCTTTTGAGCCTGCTGCTACAGTACAGTTAAAATTCCTCTATTGGAAAACAGTCTTACTTCTAGCCATTACTTCAGCAAGAATGAGTGTCTGTGTTACAGGCACTAATGGCTGTAGAACCCTTCATTATTTTCCATGCTGACAGGGTTTCCCTCGGGACTAATCCATCTTTTATTGCCAAGGTGGTATCCAGTGTGGCTCCTAAACCAATCCATCCATTTACCAACCTTTTTCCCTAATCCTCAGAATGAAGGGGAAAGGATCCTGCACAGACGACTCATGTTCTACCTTGACAGGAGTACACCTTTCAGAAAATCTGACCATCTGCTAATCAGCTTTGCTACAGGGGCACAGGACAAGACCATTTCAAAGCAAACCATTTCCAAATGGATAGCACACTGCATCCATTTCTGCTACAAACACCATGGAAAATCTACCCCACAGAGGATCAGAACTCATTCCAGTAGGGCTGCCTGAACCTCTACAGCATTTCTCAGGGGAGTCCCTGCCAGGGACATCCTGGAAGCTGCAACCTGGAGTTCTGGATGCACTTTCACCAAGCGTTACCACTTTACCCGTCTTTTCTAATCCAGAGCTGGATTTGCCACAGCAGTCTTACAAGGTCTGCTAGCCAGCCCTACCATTACTTGACTGCCTCCACCTTTCCTCAGCTTTGGGAATCAACCCAAGTGTGATGACTGCAGCAGTGAAACACGAAGAACTTAGTGCAGTTGTGTTACACTTACCATAAATGTAGATGTTTGAGTGTATTCACTGTTGCAGTCCTGGTTTCCCTCCCTCTAGCCCCCTGACTCTTCTGTGTTTTCTACCTATCCTCTTTTTGGCCATATCTTATGGCTATGGTATTTATTTTTTTACTGAAGGTGTTCCACACCATGTAATTGCTTCCTATTTTGGGAACTCCTGACATCTGGTGCAAGAAAAGTGATGTAATGTTGTCGGCTGCATGATGTTCATCGTGCATACAGCTGCAGTCATTACAGATGGGTTATCCTGCCATCAGGCGTGTCCTCGGTCGGCCGAATTCCAAAGTCTAGGTCCGGCGTCAGTTGTCGTCGCTTCTTCCCTGACGTCAGTGCGGCAGGGGTATAAAAGAGGCAGCTGACACCATTTTCTTCAGTCTTTCTTGCCGTGCGGTGCCCAAAGCAGAAGCAGTTCGCAAGTGCCAGTCGGCCAGCTCCTGAGATTTACGAAAGTATTTCAGCCGAAGTCTTCTTTAAAGCTAAGTACCCCGTTGGGGAAACTTTTCTTGCCTCAGACTGATGTCAGACACAGTTAATAATTGCATTTCTTGTGGGAAGCAAATACCGCATAAGGATTTCCACTCTTTCTGTATACCTTGCTTAGGGCCAGACCACGACGTCTCGGCCTGCCGTTTTTGTGCTAGGTTCAACAAGCGCACTATTAAGCACCGGGCGGAGTTCGCCCTTCATTATTTTGGCAAAAAATTTAATTATATCATGTCGTCAGATACACCGACAGCAGTTTTAAGCAAAAGACGCAAAGACAAGGACCGTCATCAGAGGTCTGCACCGAGTACTGAGACCACGCTTAGGCCGACTCCCGGTTCTCCGGTTCTCAGCGAGGTGCCTACGCAGCCCCTGACTACTGATGAAACTATTTTACCGGTGACTTCAGTATCCGAGGTCGCAGGCTCCTCTGTCTCCATTCCCACTGCAGATACCGACGCCACTCTTGGCGGGGAAACTGAAAATCCAGTCAGGCCTGCCATTTCTGAAGGCATCTTCAGGCCTTCCACCTTCTCTATTAAATCCTTCACTAAATCTAAAGCTGCCATGAAAACTAAAAAACAGGGTCCTCAGACCTCCTCTCAAGGCCCCATGCCTAAAAAGCAGATGCTTAAAATGGCTGAGGATTTGATGACTCTCATCAGGGGTTCTCAACCCCCCTCTGACAAAAGACCCAGATTGGAGGAAGACTACCCTTCCTCAGACCAGGCTTCTATTACCTCAGACCATTCTGAGGACCAGGATTATGCCTATTCCCCTTTCGAAGACTCTGATGCTGAGGAGTCTATTCCCTCGGTCTCCCCCCCGAGGACTACTCTTTTGGGGAAACCCTGCATACATTGAGGGAACACTTCCACTGGGAAGGCCAAGATTACTCAGATTCCAAGAAAAGGCTCAGGGAATTTCTACTGCTCCCCCAGCATAGGTCCCTGGCTATCCCTCCTGTTTTAGATATTTTGGATGATGTGTACGCAGAAGGCAGCCTTAATCCAGATTCTTTACCTCCAGCCCCTGTTAAACCAGACAGGTATTACCGGGTTTCTGAATTTCACCAGTTCCTTTATAAAAGCCATACTGCTGACCCAGAAACAATTTCACAGGGTCCCAAGGGAATAAAGGCCTCTACTGCTAAAAAACATTTACCTTCAGAGAGAGATTCCAGAGCATTAGAAAGGTGGGGGAAAAAGGTGTATACATCTGCCACTTTAACCATGAGGGCATTAAACTGTCAATTTCATATGTTAAAGTACCAACAGTTTTTGTTATCTCAGCTGAAAAGCAAAATGACACAAACAGAACAACCAGATTTGAAAGAGTTGCAGGATTTGTTGCATGGAGCAGAGCAAGTGGGTAAACATACCTTGCAGTGTGGTTTTGATGCTTTAGAGGCCTCATGTAGAGCTGCTGTCACGGGGTCCGTTATACGTAGACATGCTTGGCTCAAAGAGCAAACCTTACCAGATCATGTCAAAGCAAAGTTATTAGATGCACCACTTCAAAAAGATGTATTGTTTGGTGTTAAAGCTGAGGAGGTACTAAAGAAAATGGAGGAAAAAGCGAAATCTATGCAAACAGTGAAAGATTTCTTGCAGGTACAACCTCCACGCTTCAGTAGAAACTGGCCTTCAAAAAATTGGTCCTTTCCAGCCACGGGCAGATCTCAAAGGGGCAGATAGATGCCCAAGGTGTAGAGGACAAACCTCAAGGATCTTACAGAGCTAGACAGTGGCAAGCACCAACCCCAAGAGGTGGAGAAGATAGATCACAGTCATTTAGAAAACAGACACAATGACTTCCCCCTATTCCTGCCAAACAAAGCTTTAATGGCAGCACCTTTGGGCGGAAAACTGGCATTATTTTCAAAAAACTGGCACATTGTTACAAAAGACAAATGGATTCTGGACATTATAGACAGAGGCTACAGGTTCCACTTTCACACCCTTCCAAAAATGAGAGGCTTGCCAAACCTGCCACAAAATCAAAGAGCAGAGGCACAAAGACAAATTTCCGCTCTCATTTATATGAAAGCGATTTAAGAGGTACCTGCAAAAGAACAAGGTCAAGGTTTTTATTCCAGACTATTCCTGGTACCAAGGAAAGACAAAGATTGGAGACCCATCTTAGACCTATCCATCCTAAACGCATATCTACAGGTGCCAAAATTCAAGATGCTCACAATTACAGCAGCTTTTTCCCATGCTGGGCAAGGAGTCTTGGCTGGTAACATTGGACCTCAAGGAGGCATACCTGCATGTCCTTATCAGACAAGATTGCAGGCGATACCTCAAGATTTCTTGCAGGTTCAACCCATTACCAATTCTCTGCATTGCCCTTTGGCTTATCTACTGCGCCCAGAGTGTTTACAAAATGCCTGGCATCAGTAATTGCCTTCTGCAGACAACAAGGAATACAAATCTACCCATATCTGGATGACTGCCTGATCCAAGCGGACAGCAAGGACATTCTATTGCAGCATCTGGCGTTTGTAATAAAACTGTTAAACTACCTGGGATACACAGTGAGCAAAAAGAAATCAAAACTAATACCTTCTCAACAGATAATTTTCCTGGGTGCCAGCTTAAATACAACCACCCAGATGGCTTACCTCACGCCAGACAAACAAGGGCAACTGTCTCAATACTTCAACAAAATGGCAACTTTCACCAGACTAACTTCAAGGAAAGTCCTGCAGGCTCTGGGATTCATGGCATCTTGCATCCTACTGATACCATGTGCAAAGCTGCATATGAGGAAGCTACAATGGTACCTAAAAAACTTATGGTCTCAGCACAGCCACAGCTTGGAAACAATTATACCACTCATTCCATGCCTTCAAAAGGAATTTTTGTGGTGGGCTCAAGCATGCCAAAGAAACACAGGTCTCCCTTTCTGTGTACCTCAAGCAACTCAAATCAT
Source organism: Protopterus annectens (assembly GCF_019279795.1). Lineage (NCBI taxonomy): Eukaryota > Metazoa > Chordata > Ceratodontiformes > Protopteridae > Protopterus > Protopterus annectens. Next base: position 1,964,115,441 of record NC_056741.1, on the reverse strand, counting down.
CATAACGGACGCCACAGACTACGCCTGGGGCGCACACATGGCAGATCAGTGCATTCAGGGAAAATGGTCCCAAAAAGAGAAGTACCTACACATCAACCAAAAGGAGATGCTAGCCATGCAAAATGCTCTTATGACCTTCAAAGACCTACTGCATCCAGGCCAGCTATTGATAAGGACAGACAGCACCACAGTCATGTGGTACATAAACAAACAGGGGGGAACTCATTCATACCCCCTGTGCAGGCAAGCCATGACCCTCTGGAACACAGCACTGGAATTGCAAATTCAACTACAGGCACAATTCCTGCCAGGGAAGGAAAAACACTGGCGGACAACTTAAGCAGAAATATGTCAGACCCACACGAATGGAAGTTGCATCCTCAAGTTTTCTCAAAGATAACTCAGGCATGGGGACAGCCAGACATAGATCTATTTGCTACCCACAGAAATTACCAGTTGGAAAAATTTTGTTCAAGGACCTATCATCCACAGGCCTGGAAAGTGGACGCACTCTTTCAATTGGACAACATTGACAGTCTATGCCTTCCCGCCTCTTCCTCTACTGTCCAAAGTTCTATTAAAAGCCAGAGCAGAGGTGCCACAAATGATTTTCATTGCTCCAGACTGGCCACGACAACACTGGTATCCTCTCCTAAAGAGCCTGACACACTCCCCACCATGGATCCTACCTCTAGTCCCTCTTCTGTTGTCCCAGCACAACTACAAAACCCTTCACAGCCAGCTCAAAACCCTGAATCTAGCTGCATGGAGAATATCTTAATTTCCCAACAGACTCTCCTCTCCAAGGAGGTGCAGGATGTCATCTTGGAGGCCAGAAGACCCTCTACTAGAAAAGTCTCCTCGGCCAAATGGAAACGATTTTGTTCCTGGAATCAAGAAAAGGGCCAGAATCCTTGGGTAATAAATATACCTCAAATTCTACAGTACCTAGCTGAGATGTTAAACAGTGGCCTTTCCTTCTCCATCAAGATCCACGCTTCAGCCATTTCTGCACAATACAATACAGATCCTCCTTTATTCTCACATCCTCTATTAAGGCAGTTCCTCAGAGGGGCAAAAAATATAAACCCCCCACGGAAACCACCAGTCCCAGCTTGGGACCTCAACTTCGTATCGGAAAAGCTGACCCTGCCTCCCTTTGAGCCGGCTTCTTCAACAGAGCTACAATACTTGTCATGGAAAACTGCATTCCTTCTGGCTATTACCTCAGCACGCAGGATTTCGGAACTACAGGCCCTCATGGCTGTGCAACCATTCATCATTTTCCATCAGGACAGAGTTTCCTAGCGAACCAACCCTACCTTCATGCCAAAGGTAGTATCCGGTGTAGCTTTGAATCAGACTATTCATTTACCTACCTTTTATCCAAATCCACAGAACAAAGGGGAGAAGACTACTGCATTCCTTGGACATTCACAGATAACTTCGTTATTACTTGGACAGAACAAAGCCATTCAGGAAATCTGAGCAGCTCTTTTTGTCCTATGCTACAGGTGCTCAAGGAAAGGCTATTTCCAAACGGACAATTTCAAAATGGATAGCCCACTGCATACGCTTTTGTTATTCATTTCATGGAAAATCTGGGCCTGTATACATCAGATCCCACTCCACCAGGGCTACAGCTACCTCTGCATCTTTCCTCTGGGGTCCCTACCAAGGACATTTTGGAAGCAGCTACTTGGAGTTCAGTGCACACTTTCTCCAAGCAGTACCACCTTCCACTATACTCCAAATCTAGAGCGGGCTTTGGCACAGCAGTCCTGCAGGGCATCCTCGCCCCTCCTAGTTCCACTTAGTGCCTACCACCCTTACTTAGCTTTGGGACTCTACCCATCTGTAATGACTGCAGCTGTATGCACGATGAACATAGTACAGTTTTGTACCTTCCATAAATGTAGATGTTCGAGTGCTCATACAGCTGCAGTCCAGGTTACCCTCCCTCCATCCCCTCTTAGGACAGGCCTTATGACAAACACCTTTGTCATACAACCTATTTGGGGTATTATTTTATGGTTTATTTGCTTGCAACTACCGTTTTTGATTTATCTACGTTGCATGTTTGCATAATATTATGTTTTGCCTTCCTTCTGGGGGCACCTGACATCTGGGGCAAGAAAAACTGAAGAAAATGGCGTCTGCTGCCTCTTTTATACCCCTGCCGCACTGACGTCAGGGAAGAAGTGACGACAACCGACGCCGGACCTAGACTTTGGAATTCGGCCGACCGAGGACCCGCCTGACGGCAGGATCACCCATCTGTATTGACTGCAGCTGTATGAGCACTCGAACATCTACATTTATGGTAGGTACAAAACTGTACTTTTTTTGTACCCCTGACGCCCTGATGTCGTGGAAGAGGCGACAGCATCTGACACAGAAATCCCAAGACTCTGGTATTAGGGCCGATTGAGGACTATCTGTAGGCAGATAACCCAAGTGTGATGACTGAAACAGTGAATACGCTCCGACCATCTACATTTATGGTAAGTGTACACAACTGTGCTTTTCACATTCTGGGTCCCAGTTTTGTTACTTAAAACGGGGCCAATCCTTTGTCTTTAGCATATTCTCATATCTTCAGAAGAGCACAAGATGAGCGCAGTCTTGTATTGCTTTTTTCAGTTTGTAGGCCTGTATCTGTGCATCAAGAAGGAGCCAGCTCGCACTTTGACATCCATAGAGCTCTGGATCTCAGGCCAGTTGGGCAGATGTCTACCTGCAGCTAATTCCCACATGTAATGAATATTACAGCAACAATTCTGTTCAAACATCTGCTACTTTGAGTGTACTCCAGCAGTAGCTCTGTGACGTCCTTGATAATTTTGTAATAGAATGGAATTGTTTGTACTTTTACTTCAAATTGTTTAAAGTCTTTGCGAGAGGGAGGGCAAATTCAGGGAAAATGAATACAAATCCATTCTATAAAAAATATCTGGTCTACAGGAGGTATTTACAGAGTGCTGAGAATTGTCCAGCAGCATGGCATAAATAAGAGACTCACAAAGTGTCACACTGAAGGGGTGAGTTAAGTGTTCATACATTTAGATTACCAGTTGTATGACTTTAGAAGTAAGTCTGGAATTAGTATGTTTAGATAATGTTTTGTCCGGTGTTGAAATCCTCCCCCCCTCACTCTTTGAAGTTTGGTTGTTGAAAGACATTTGTTTCTTTAAGCAGGTGCATTGTTTTGAACAGCGCTGTTTGTTATTGCCTTTTTTTCTTAGGTTTTCCAAAATTAAGATGTAAGCTTTGGTATGAATGGAAATTGTCCAGTAAAGCTGATTTGAAATATTAAAAAGATCTATTGCCTTCTCCTCCATCATAGTGGACATTTTTTTTATACTTTGGTATTAATTAGCTGGTTCAGTTTGAAAGTCAGGTAGGAAGGCTTGTAGGGTCTATTTAAAAATCTGGTTGGAATTTTTTTATGTGAAAGATATCTACGATTACAGCTTACTAATGTGAGAGTGTTAGTGTGCTATGAGGTTGCCCTTAGTGACACTTCCTTGCATGATCCAAGGTTTATAGAAGCACAGACTGCTAACGATGGCTTTGTAGTCATTCCTTAGACTACTAGTTTATACCCCTTTATTTGCGTGTAACATAATTTACAGTTGAGCAGCATAGAGTTAATTTTATGACTGACTGGAAAAGTAATTTGGTGGTGAGGACCCTTTATATCTTAACTGGGTGTAAAGGTTATGCAGAATTAGAGAATGGCACAAAATTTCAAAATTAATTTCGCTCTTTCCTTTTAATTACAGGTTGCAACCAACACAGAAACAAGTAAAAATGTAGGCAATGCTATTCTTTATGAAACGGTTTTGACCATTATGGACATCAAATCTGAAAGTGGTTTGCGGGTATGTGTAATACATGTCATGTTGTCTTTTATATAACTTTTACTTTCCACGTTTGACTTGTGTTGAAATGTTTTGAAAGTGATGTTTTATAAATGTCGACGTTCAGCTGCAAAAGGGGCAATAAAATGTTTGAGGGACTTTGTTCATAAGTGTTGATGAATAGTCTTCAGTAGCACGTCAAGGGAAGCGTACGGTAACAGTGATGACCTAAAAGCAAGTGCTGACTCAACTATCTTGAAAGGGGGAAGACTGGCATTGCCAGTTACTGTGTTGACTATCAGAAGCAGAACTAGATTGCACTGCAAGCCTAGAATAGCACAGACATAATTATGTTAGCAATACCACCCCCCCAGTCTGTGGTGTTCACATTTGGACCACAGACATAGGAATCAACATAAGTCTAGGGCTGCCTGTGCAGTGGCCTTATTCTTGTTGGCTGTTCTTTTCCAACACTACTTAGCATGAGTAGTGTAAGGTACTGTAAAGTAAGTTCCTGATAGAGAGTTAAGGCACCCCCCCCCCCCAGTTAGGATGATATAGAGAACATTGTGGGGTGCGGACTGAAGGGATAGCAAGGCTGTAGAAACTGAAGTGGATGGAGGTGAACAAAATGTATTCCTGATTGGGAAGTTAGTAGTTGGTACTTTTGTAGCCAGACTTTCCTCAAGACACGTCGTCCTTAGCCGCTTTCTCATTTATTCCTGATTTCTTCCCCTGTGTTGGTTTCCTACTTATGATTCAACCCAACCCTGGAGTACCTGTGAACAGTGGTAGATACAACAGATACATTTTTAAAGTAGTAAATGAAGTTTGATGATGACCTTTCTTATTCATTCAGGTATAGTATTCTTCCTTTAACTCCTACATCAGTTTAGTTTCTTCATCCACTTAGGTTTGGCAGGTATGCACTGATGTGCTGCTAGTTAGCAATGAGGATGCCACATCTTTAGAAAGTTTGCTTGAGGCTAGGATATGGTAGTAGTGAACAGAGGATGAGCAAGATTGATGAGCATATCTTTACAGATTTATTTCCTTTTCTGAACAAGACAGCTTGCAGAAAATGTGCCATTTGATCATAGGTGGAGAGTATAAATCTACCTGGAGCAGTCTTTCAGGAAGGTCTTGTTCACATATTAACTGGTACAGTAAGAATGTATCTTTTTCATGTGACTTTCTAGTGCTCCATCTGCAGTAACAGATAGGAATTGTGCTGTAAACATTAGGACTACCTAGAGCAAAAAACTTTCCTAGATTTTTTTGCTACAACCACTGGTTTTATAGTTCACCACTCTTTTCAAATGAAATATGACCTGGCTGCATTTGGATACTCCATATGGTTGCATGCTGCTTCAAGGGTTAAGAGAAAAACTGTTATTGATGTAGAATCTTCATTAATGTTTTCACTGCATTTGAAAACCTTTAGTTACCTTCTACTGTACTACGTTTGCTTGACAGCAAAGGAAAGTGACAGTCCCCACCCCCCTTTATACTTCCTTTGCATCCCACGTTACCATTTTTCATCTGTGCCATGCCATCTTGAATGCCTTTTACAGTTCATTGTCTACCATCCTTGTCAGAAGTCCTTTCTTGGGGTCCACAAACCTTTCTGTGAAAAAGTACTTGAAGATCCAGGGAGTGTGGTCTAACAAAGGCCTTAGAGAAGGGAAGCATTACATGTATTGTCTGCTTGCTTGAGGAATCTGCATCCTGAAGATATATCCCTGTATTCTGCTTGTTGCTGCCACCTCTCTCTCACTCTGTTGTTGGTGGTCCAGCCCAGGTGTAGATAATGGCACCATTTCCTTTTCTTTGTCCTGTTCTATCAGTTCCACTTTCTCCATTTTGTAGTACATGCCAGGATTGTTGCTTAAATGCAGTACTTTGCACTTGTTTGCATTGGATCTTGACTTCCATCTTTTTGTTGACTTATTTATATCATTATTTTCCATGTCTTACATGCAAATATACAACTGTCCGATTCCACCATCTTGGCTTTTCCCCAAATTCCTCCAGTTTTCTTTGCAGCCTTCTGTGTAGGACAGTGTCAAATGCCATGCTGATGTCCTGGTAGACTCCATTTACTGGTGTTCCATTGATCAGATTTGACTTGACAGCTCATTCTTGCCATCAACCCCCATTGGTGTCTGTCTTGGAGATTGTTCTGTAGACATGCTTCATGCCTTCCTCTCAGGATTCTGCTTGTGATTTTCTCTTCCACTGCTAAGTTAACAGGCCTGTAGTTTCCTGATTTTTTTTCTGCTCTCCCATTGTAAAAGAATGCCACACTTGCTGTTCTCCAGTCTTCTGGCACATTTACACAAGCCAGCAGTTTGAAAATCTTTGCCAGAGGTCTGACCGTGCACTGTCCAGATTCCTGAGAAATGTGGGAGGTAACCCATCTGTTCTGCAGCTGCCCACTGAAAGAAAAAAGCACAGTTCCCTCTGTGTTTTAGTGTCTGTCCTGATGTTCATCGTGTAATACTGCTGCAGTCATCACACTTGGGTTATCCTGCCGTCAGGCGGTCCCGCAGTCGGCCGAACCCCAAAGTCTTGGTCTGGCGTCAGTTGTCGTCGCTTCTTCCCTGACGTCAGTGTGACAGGGGTATAAAAGAGACAGTCGACGCTATTTTCTTCAGTTTTTCTTGCCCCAGATGTCAGGTGCCCACAACTAGGAAGGCAATACAAATAACTATGCAAAATATCTTAGTAGCTAGACAAAAGTACTAGCTGTTAGCAAATACACCATATAGGCATGCAGCCATTAGATTGATGTACATGGAGTTATAACTAACACACTGGTATGTAGAGGGGATGGTGGGAGGGTAACCTGGACTGCAACAGTATATACACTCGAACATCTACATTTATGGTAGGTACAAAACTGTACTACGTTCATCGTGTAATACTGCTGCAGTCATCACACTTGGGTTGGATCCTTAGCATCCGTTTCCCAATTACACCCAGCATCCCTCCTCAGCACATGTCCAAACCAAATGGCTTTGTCTCTAAACCGTCCAACCTGAACTGACCCTGTAATATATTGATTCCTAATCCTGTCCATCCTTGTCACACCCAGTGCAAATCTTAACATCTTTAACTCTGCCATGTCCAGCTCTGACTCCTGCCTTTTTGTCAGCGCCACTGTCTCCAACCCATATAACATAGCTGGCTTCACTAACCTCTTGTATACCTTCCCTTTCACTCTTACTGGTTCTTGTCTGTCACAAGTCACTTCTGACACTTTTCTCCACCCTGCTTGTACTCTCTTCTTCACCTCTCTTCCACACTCACCATTACTCTGGACTGTTGATCCCAAGTTTTTAAACTCATCCACTTTCGCCAACTCTGCTCCCTGCATCCTCACCATTTCCTCTATCCTTCCTCTTATTCACACACATATATTCTGTCTTAGTCCTGCTGACCTTCATTCTTCTCTCTAGAGCATATCTCCACCTCTCCAAGATCTCCTCAACCTGTTCCGTACGCTCACTACAGATCACAGTGTCATCTGCAAACATCATAGTCCACGGGGACTCCTGTTTGATCTCGTCTGTCAACCTGTTCATCACCATTGCAAATAAGAGCTCAGAGCTGATCTTTGATGTAATCCCACCTCCACCTTAAATGCATCCATCACTCCCACCGCAGACCTCACTGCTGTCACATTACCCTTGAACATATTTTGTACCATTCCTACATACTTCTCTGACACTCACAACTTCCTCATACAATACTACAACTCTTCTCTAGGCACCCTGTCATATGCTTTCTCGAAGTCCACAAAGACACAATGCAACTCCTTCTGACCTTCTCTATACTTCTCCATCAACACTCTCAAAGCAAACATCGCATCTGTACTGCTCTTTCCTGGCATGAAACCATACTGATGATCACTAATCATCACATCCCTTCTTAACCTAGCTTCCACTTTTCTTTCCCATAACCTCATGCTGTGACTGATCAGTTGTATCCCTCTGTAGTTACTACAGTTCTGCACATCACCGTTATTCTTAAAAGTCGATACCAAGACACGTTTTCTCCACTCCTCAGGCATCCTCTCACTTTCCAAGATTTTGTTAAACAATCTGGTTAAAAACTCCACTGCCATTTCTCGTATACACCTCCATGCTTCCACAGGTATGCCATCTGGACCAACAGCCTTTCCATTCTTCATCTTCTTCATAACTGTCGTTAATTCCTCCTTGCTAATCCATTGCACTTCCTGATTTAATATCCCCACATTATCGGACCTAAATTCTCTCTCTCTCATTCTCTTCATTCATGAGCCCTCAAAGTACTCTTTCCATCTGCTCAACACACTCTCCTCGCTTGAGTACGTTTCCCCTCACTTTCCTTTATCATGCTTACCTGCTGCACATCTTTCCCAACTCGATCCCTCTGTCTAGCCAATCAGTACAGGTCCTTTTCTCTCTCCTTAGTGTCCAACCTTTCATACAACTCTCCATACGCCTTATCCTTGGCTTTCGCCACCTCCCTCTTTGCCATGCGCCTCATCTCCTTGTACTTCTGTCTACTTTCTTCATCTGTCTGACTTATCCCACTTTTTCTTTGCCAACTTCTTTCTCTGTATACTCTCTTGTACTTCCTCATTCCACCACCAGGTCTCTGTGTCCAGATGTCACACTAAGCACCTTTCTAGCTGTGTCCCTGTCCAGCTCTGCTGTGCTTACCCAGCTATTCGGTAACTCTTCAGTGCCACCCATTGCCTGTCTTAACTCTTCCCTGAACTTGTTTTGTCTGAATTTGTCTTGGTGTCTGTCCACTCTTCCCTTTATTCAACCCCATCCTCCCTCCTGGTGCGGCACATTCCCTTTGTGAAGACTGAAACAGGGTATTCTTTGTATTCCTCTCTGCCTTGTTTTCCCCTTTCACATCACATATAAAATTCTTTATTTTTCACTGGGTTGTGCTTTCCCTTTCAGTAGTCAGGAATTAATTTAGCAAGTGCCTCTTAAATATACAAAATTTTCCTGCAAGCAGGCATCTAAAGTCAATTGTTTACTCTCTCTCTCTCTCTCTCTCTCTCTCTCTCTTTTTCTGCTTCCCATATGTAGGGTGTTTAATCCCAAAACAAACAATACAAAACAAATAAGCTATACAATAGAAGGAGGAAGCTACTACATGATAGAGCAAAATCCCAAAAAGGGAAGGCATCTCTGATCAGTATTAGCAAAAAAACTACGCGCACTCAAAATCGTCTAAGGCCAGCTTTGAGAGAAAAATTGCACAGGACACTAAGGATAATCACAAGGCTTTCTTTAGTAATGTTAGGAACCTGGGTGGGAATTCCCAGATATGCTCAGAATTAGTCCAAAATGACAAAAAGTACACCGAACCCACAGATATTGCCAACATCCTAGCTGACAGGTTCAGTGCAAACTCCCCCCTCCCCACCAAAAGGGCAAATATCTATCCCAGCAGAGTGCTGCCCCCTTGACATCTCAGATGCTCAGGTAAGAGCCGCCCTCTCCAAAGCAAAAAACACAGCATCAATGGGACCAGACGGTGTCCCGGGCTGCGTCCTACATTAACTCCAAGAAGAGGGAGGGTGGCCTAATGGTTAAGGTGTTTGCCTTACAAACAAAAGGTGCAGGGTTTGAATCTCATAAGGGATAATTGGCTAGGCTTAAAATAGCTCGCAAGGGCAGTTAGCTTAGTACTAATCTATGAACCTAATCTATGAACCTAAACCCAAACATAAAACTACTGTTCAGTCTCAGCCTTACTACAGGATATGTGCCCAAAGAGTGGCGTACAGCAGCAGTGGTCCCTCTCCACAAAGGTGGTGCCTCAACGGATCCTGGAAACTATCGCCCCATAAGCCTGACTAGCTTGGTCTGCAAAGCTATGGAAAGGATCATCATGGACCTCATAAATAAAGATGGTGGGGACCTACAGACACTGGATCCTACCCAGTTCAGCTTTAAGGGCAGATCCTGCCTCTTACACCTGGTTGATTTCTTTGAAACATTCACCAAGTCCATTGACGAGGGGAAGGTGGTCCACACAGCCTACCTGGACCTCGCAAAAGCCATCGATGCAATACCCCACTCGGGCATTATAGAGAAGCTCACCAGCTTAAATATAAACCCCTATGTCACTAGATGGGTTGCAAACTGGCTCAAGGACAGAACCCACATGGTTAGATTTGCTGGAGCCATGTCAGACTCCAAACCAGTTACAAGTGGCATCCCACAAGGCTCAGTCCTGGGACCTCTCTTCGGTATATATTTCTCGGAGGTACAGGCCAACACAGAAGGACTCTGGCTGACCAAGTTCGCAGATGACTGCAAACTGGGTGCCATAATCGACTCTCCAGCCGACACAAGCATCCTCCAAAAGGGCCTCATAGAAACAGACAACTGGTGCCAGAGCCATGGCCTCAAGCTAAACGCCAAAAAGTGTATAGTCATCCCCTTTGGCAAAAACAAAGTGCCCACAAATTACCACATAGGTGATAATCCATTAAGTACAGAAGAAGTAATTAGGGAGCTGAGGACCCAAGTTGATAGCAATCTCTCATTTTCCAACCACGTGGCCGAAGTGGTTAGAAAAAAATTTTATAATAGCCCACCTAATCATGAAGGGATTCACATCTAGATCAGGGGAGGTCATCGTGCCTCTTTACTCATCCCTCATCAGGCCCATAATTGAGTACAATGCCCCTTTTGGGATGTACCTTACCAGACACCTGCAGCAACTGGAAAGACCCCAAAAGTACCTCACCAAGAGGATCAAAGGGCTCAAACAGATGCCATATGCTGCCCGGTTAAAGAAACTCCAGCTCTACTCAGTGGCATACTGCCTGCTCAGAGGTGATCTGTGCCTGACGTATAAAGCCATGTCCAACCCGGAATTAATGGACATGCTGCACCTCAGAAAATCCAAATCCCATCGAGCTACATGCTCGAGATACTTGAACCTCAGCACTGAAATAAATAGGACATGCTGGAGGGACAGATTCATAACCCAGAGGCTCCCTTCACTTTGGAATAAAATCCCAGTCCAGGTTAGGCAGAGTCCCTCATTGACTCTCTTCAAGAGGAATCTTGATGAGTGGATGGGAGATCATAGGTTTACCCCGGGTATCACTTCTGTGTCACTGTTAGACAGAGGCACAGTATACTAACCTCAAAAAAGTGCATAGCAAAATTAATTTAAAATGGGTGGCGAAAGCCAAACGCACTCTGGCTAGGCTTATAAATGCCCTAGGGCAGATAACCTAGTATGAACCTATGAACAAAGGGAAACCAGAGAGAGGCTGTCAGAGCAGTTGAGTATCTGAAAGACACTTGAATCTTGAGCAGTGATTCTTTAACTCTTCAGGTAAATCTCCTTAGCCTAAAGCTAATTAGTGTTTACAAAATAGCCAAGAAGGAACTCTGCAGTTCACTTGCAGCACTTAGTTCTATGTAACCAAGAATAATGATATGTTGTTTGGTAGCTGTTTTGCATGACTTCAATTATTCTAAGTCCAAGGTCATGCAATGTCTGTGGAAAGGGAATAGTTGCTTATATTTGAAGTATTCTGTTATCCATCTCCAAGGCTGTCTAGCTCCAGAGTTCGTTGATTTTAAACTCATGAGGATGTATGCTTGGCTTTGTTGTGCAGAAGGGTTGAGCCCTGACTGTAACCCAGGCAAATGAGGTGCAATGATCAGTTCTGGCACTGGAGAAGCCAGGCAGGGAGGGAGAGAAGTGAAGAGAGTTGGCCTGCTCACCTGTCCCTGGAGTCAGCTGAATAAGGTGAGTGGGCTCGGGAAAGTGAGGTTTACCTGGTGGAGATTGTGGAAACCACCTTGTGTGTTAGTCAGGCAGGGCCTCATGGGAGGAATGCCTCTTGCAGAAGTTTGGGGACATCATTTGCAGACTGCCCACTGCATTTCTTCACCCCTTAACTATGTCAGGTGCATGTGGGGGGGGATCAATGAAGTACCCCCTTATAGCTGTCTGAATGATGGCCCTTCCTGATTATTCCTAATCACCAAGGCAAGAGTCAAATGGACTGATTGACTGGGTTGGGGCTGATTGACACAGTGGAGGCAAAGTGAGCAAAAAAAATATAAGGGTGTGGGTACAGAAGGGTTTTCTCTACTGCAAAAGTACTTGTACAAAGTTTTTTTTTGTTTGTTTTACTGTTCAGATGTGTTGATTAGTGTATTTTTGAAATTACAGTACCTGAATATGTCCTTTAAGTTTCCATACCCCTGTGCAGGATGATAGTTCTTAGTTGTGGTAAGAGCATCATGAATCACTCCAGATGTTCAACATTTAGATCACAGTTGTAGTAGCCTAAGCTGTTTGGGTCCTGCCTCAGTGACTGGCCAACTTTCAAAGTTTAAAGTTGCCTTCCATACACTTGAATGTCAGGCGCTCAAGGGGAGATTTAGTATCAAAGCAGCACACTAAAAGTGTCAAGAGATTTTTTTATTTATTTTATTTTTTTTTTTTACTGACAGAGCACTCTGTTGGACAGATGGAACAGGTGGTCACCTAGCAAATATTTCAAGGCTGGCCAGATATATCCCTGTCTTTTAAGGTTGAATAACTTCCACTAAAGTTATTTTTCTGAAGAAAACTTTATTTTTCCGACTGAATGTTTTTGGGACAGCCATTGCATTTTTGTATGTAATGCTTTTGTGAACTGTTGTGTTTGACAATAGCTTCCTACATTTTTAGGTTTGTGTATTTGGGACAAGCTATTGTGCTTGTTGGGGGTTGTATCCCGTACAGGATACAACAGCTGGCTAACTTCCAAAGTTTCATGGACACCTTCCACATGCCCAAACTCAGTATTCATCACAAGCTGAACTGAAAGAAAAAGTTTGGAAACCAAGTCTTCCAGAGATTTCCTGCTGCTGAGGAGCACTCCATATGGGCTTTCAAGGATTGACAGTCAGTTGTTTGCTTTGCTGGGAAGATAAGTAGCCATTGGGGAAAAAAAATCCACATTTTTATTTCATGACAGAAAGTGAACTTTTTCTGTGAAATTTTTAAGCTTTATAAAACAGTTTTTAATGACTTATGTGGCTTCTAGTAACTTTTAAACAGGAACATTTTTTTTTTGCTTTTGTTGGAAGAAGTTATTTAAAACTAATTTCCTTGGTAAAAGTTCTCTTATTTTACTTTTGGGGGCAGGGTAAATGTTTAAGCTGTTTTTCATTGTGGTATTTGGTGGAAAAATTGACGTTTTTTACTACTTGTCAGTTTTACTAACTACTGTTGCCAAGTTTCCCTGGGAATCTCATCAATTTTTTTATTTAACTCTGGAATATCCTACTGGTCCCTTGAGTCTTCCTTCTTTCAGCCACAGAAAGAAAAAAAAAATAAACAGCTTTTGCCACCACCACAGAAAGCTGATAAAGTGCCTCAGCCGCAGATGGGTGACTCAGCTGTGGCCATTTCTGGCTGCTCAAACCATTCAACCTTTTCACCTGGCTTCCTCTGGTGTAGTTCCTGCAGCCATTATGAGTCTGATTAGATGCTTCCCCTGTGGCTGTTATAGTGCCCTTGGAGGACAAGGTAGAACCACATTGGAGATCTTGGGAGAAGGGGCAGTGAATCCCCTCTTCCTATTTAGACTGTTGCACCTATCCTTAAGGAGGTTTTTCCTGGCTAAAGTGGCTCTGCTTCAGAAATTACTGTCAAAAAGCAGCAAACACTTAGACGTATCTTTTCCTGTCTCAGTCACTTTGGGTTTGGGTGATATATTTGGTTTAGCTCAGGGTTTATTTCAGGTTCTTGACCCTTCCAGTCTCGCTGTTTTCTGGTAAAGAGAAAGGGATTCTTCATTTTCTGAAGAAGTTCTGATTTTGAACCATAAAATTATGATGAAGGGACAGATTCTATATTTTGTTTCCTCAGGCTTTTGACTCTAATTCTGAAGAGAGTGTGACTTTTGCTAATTCCATTGAAGGATTCTCTTTTTCTAAAACTGTTTCTGGAATGAATTGGTTGTTTTGGTGGGAACATAGTGCTGTTCCACTGTCCCTGAGGAAGTGTTATATATTGCAGTTGAATTTTCCATTCTTTGTCACAAACCTGTAACTTGCCTGACAAGCCAGCTTGCTGTTCCCCTAAGAAAGCAGATAGATTACATAAAGTTCCTCAATCTTAAAAGTTTTAATGTACTAATCCCAAATTAGACCCAGTGATTTCTCTTCTGAGCACAGCTGCTGCTAAACATGTGGTTAATATCAGCCCCCCCTCCCCTTCTGACAAAGATGGGAAAGCTTTTGATCTGGGGAAAATTGTGTTCTGCAGCACCTTGTAGAATTTTCAGCTGTCAGTTCTTGTGTTAGTTTATACTTGCCTGACTTGGGAACAGAAGAAGTTTTGTGCATCTGTTCTGTTTGTTGAAAAAAAAACTTTTGTGCAATCTAATTGCTTCTGTTTCTCAAGTGGCTTTGCTCTGTTTGAAATGTGTTTATGATTCTGCTAACTCGCACTGGAACTGTCATGAGGAGATTTGCTTGGTTATGTAATCAGAACTTTATAGAAGATGTCAAAGCTGAAATTTTGATTTCTCCCATAGATGATCTGCTGCAGGGTTCCTTAAAAAAAGTGACGAGAGATAAGCTGATTCAATGAATCACTCAAGATTTTTCAGCTTTCTTTCTCCAAGTTTGTGAATGAGTTTAATGCTAGCCCTGCAATCATTTTCATAAACCAAAATAAACAAACTGCAAGCTGCTGGTAAGTAGGCATTTTAAAAAGAAATGGCAGGGAGATTCCAAAATGAAAGGAGGACCCCCCCTCCCCCAAATGTAGAACAGTCTAATAAATCTGAATGGCTGTTTACAAGACACCCTTTCCCATGCTGGCAAGAGCTTAATCCTTCTAGAACGTCTGAACCTCCATTTCTCTCTCTCTTGAAACATTTTGATGAGTTCTGGAAGTAATTTGTCAAGATTGCAGATGGTAGTGGGCTTGTGTACCTCCCTTTTGAGGAATTCCACTTCACCTGCCAGACCAAATTTGTGTTTTCTCTTTCTGTTGTTCAGCATCTGCTGCATCAAGATTGATAGAAGCAGATGTTCCTCCTCAGCTAGGGGGAAGGGTCCTATTCAGAAATGTTTCTGATTCCAAAGAAGGAAGATCCTTGTGGAGCAGTTCTTTCTTTCACTTCTAAATTTATATGGTGCTCAAATTCATAATGCTATCCCTTCACAACTTGGTACCCCTCATTTCCCATTTAAGGTTATTTTGTGACCTTAGATTTAAAAGACGCATATCACTACATTCCTTTGGATCCATATTTCAGATATTTGTTAAGGTTTTCTGTGTCTGGATCACACTATCATATGGTCATTCTTGCTGCTGCAGTAATCTTTAGTCTATATAGGTTATAATCCTACCCAGGATGCAACAATTAGCCAGCTTCATAAAGCTCAGGATTCCTTCTATACACCTTCACTCTTACTGAGTTGGGTTGGTGTTCAGCCAGGGTTTTTCCTACAAAGCATGAACTAAAGGGTAAACATTGTTCATCTAAAGACATGGTGTCTGTTAGAAAAATCAGGCAGTTACAATGTGGTAATCCTGGTGTTCAAAAATTCTTACCTGAGAGCAGTGTTGGTAAAGATATTCCTGAGGAAAATCTGTCAGAAGATTCTGACATGAGACAGAGATGGGAATTCTTCACCTGCAGATTCTCCCAAGTCGAATACTCTTATTCTGAGGAAACTTGTTCCTCTGCCACTGCCTTTGGAAGAATTTTCCCGATATACGTCATAACACCCCCCCCCCCATCCTTCTCATTTTGTCAGTCTTGAGGGATGTATTTAATGCTGCCTGCAAAATTCCTGATTCCCAGCTTTCAGTCCCCAGAAAGGTAAACAGACTTTTAAAGTTTCTCAGACTAATACATATTCTCTCATCTGAGGTCTACATCATCCTCAGGTTGGCATAGACTATTACTTTCCCTACCCTTCCCCTCTGGACAAGGAAGGTAATGTATTGGACAGATTTAGTAAGAGAATATGCTCTTCCATTTTGGCATACAGAATACTAAACTATCAGGTGCATATGTGGAAGTTTATCATGTTTTGTGCGGAGAGTTGGAGGGATTTATCAGTCACATTTTTTGAATCCCATTATTTCTAATCTTTATCAAGCATCTAAATATGCTCGGAAGATTGTAAATGATGGTGCAGGTATTGTGAATGGGGCCATTGCCACAGTGTTGAGATAAGCCTAGTATGTAACCAAAAGTTTGTTAAAGAAGTAAACTCCAAAATTTTAAGTTCAGCTTTAGATGAGGTTTTGCTTGAACCATCTGATACCCAGGTCCTCAAGCAGATTGGTGAGGGAGGAAAATTAATATAAGGCGTTCCAAAGGGTTTACTATCACAAAATAGTCTCTCAAAATAATTTTAATCAAAATGTTGAAAATTAATGCCGGTTTCAATATTTTTAAGTGTTATAAATGCCAGACACTTATTTTCCAATGTGTTTTGGGTTATTAATGTCGATATACCCAAAAGAGTAGATGTTTTTCGTATTTCACTGTTGCAGTCATCACATTTGGGTTATCCCTGAGAGGGTATCCCTCAGTCTGCCTGAATACCAGAGGCTTAGTATTTCTGCGTCAGTTGCTGTCACTCCAGGACTGACTTCAGGTCATCAGTGTTATAAATTAAGGCAGCCAACGCCATTACATCAGTCTTTCCTGTTGAGGAGCTCGAAGTAGAAGCAGTTCGCACGAGTACCGGTCGGCCGCTACCTGAGATTTTGGTTTCCGAGTTGAAGTCTTCTAAAGCTAAGTACCGCTTTGGGGATCCTTTTTTTCTTGCTCTAACCGATGTCAGAAAAAGTTAACAATTGTCTCACCCGTGGAAAGCAAATACGACACCGAGATTTTCTTTCTTACTGCGTCACTTGCTTAGGCCCAGACCACGACGTACCCTGCTGTCGCTTTTGTGCTTTGTTCAGCGCCAGAACTATATGTTGTCGGGCCCTTATTGTAGCTAGATATTTTCACTCTCAGTCCTCTAATTCCGATATGTCTTCGGTAAGCCATCCAACAGCAGATCTTCCAAAAAAAACGTAAAGATAAATACAGAGACAGACTGCACAGGTCCAAAGCTGCTGACAATGCTTTTGTTAATCTAGTCAGTTCTCCGGTCCTCATTGAGGTGCTTTTGCAGCCCCAGATGCCCGCTTCTGTGGATTCGCAGGCCGCTACCGAGACCCTTTCAGAGTCTGGTATGCCGCAAGACTTTTCATCGACTAAGGATCCTGCGGATGTCTCTACCTTGGATGGGTCTGGAGCCGCTGAGCAGGCACTGGCTTCGGAGGAAGTACTTCCCTCTGCCGATTCTCGACCCAGACCGACTACTTATTTTGCGTCTACCATTCTTTTGATAACTATTGAGATTCTAAGGCCCAGAGTATGAACCACGCCCAAGAAACTGACAACCCAATCTCAGGCACCTGCTTCCTTGTCTCAGTATCAGATGCTTAAAATGGCGGAACACCTTATAATGCTCAGTGGAAGCCAGGCTACCCTTGCCAAAAGAAAGAGATTTGTCCCCAGTAGTTTTATCTGAACAGGAGTCCGATGACTCTTATGCATCTGAATAGGAAGATATGCAACCCCTCTCAGCTTATGAGGATTCTGATGCAGAGGAATCCATCCCTTCAGCCTCTCCACCCGAGGACTTTTCCTTTGGGGAAACCCTACATACCTTAGGGGAACATTTACAGTGGGAATGTCAGGACTACCCTCAGTCAAAAAAGAGACCCAGAGAATTCTTAGATCTTCCACAGCACAGACATCTGGCCATTCTTCTTCTCCTGGATGTTGTGGAAGATGTTTTTATGAAATCCAGTTTGACTCCTGACACCCTCCATCCCGCTCCCAGGAAACCAGACAGGTACTATATAGAGTCCCTGACTCTCACAAATTTCTTTTCAAAAATCCTACTGGTGTTCAACAAGTTCTGACATCCTTCAGACCCCTACTCTCCCTGAGCCTCTCCTGATCAAAACAGACAACACCACTGTGATGTGGTATATCAACAAGCAGTGAGGGACTCACTCGTACCTTTTGTGCAGGCTCGCCATGACCTTTTGGCACATGGCCTTAGCCATGCAACTACACCTATTAGCACAATTCCTGTCAGGCTCTCTAAACTCTCTAGCAGAGAACTTAAGCAGAAGTCTTCTGGACCCACAGGAGTGGCAGCTAGACCAAAGAACCTTCACCTTTGTAACCCAGAAATGGGGCACCCCGAAGGTCGACCTCTTTGCTTCCCACTCCAACCATCAGCTCAGCAAATTCTGCACCATGGAACCTCACAGCAAGGCCTGGAAAAGTGGATGCTCTGTCCTTCCAGTGGGTCAACCTATCGGTCTATGCATTCCCCCTTCTACCACTCATATTACAAGGGTACTGCTCAAAATAAGGAAGGAAAAACTGAGGACAATTGATTGCCTCAGAATGGCCACACCAGCACTGGTACCCTCTGCTGCACATCCTGTCACCACTGCCACCATGGCATTTCCCTCAGATCCCAACACTCCTGACCCAGAAGAATGGAGAGTTCATGAATCCCCAATTGCAGACCCTCAGTCTGGCAGCCTGCACAAGCTGCCAATCTAAGCAAACAAGTTCTACATGTTATATGTGAGGCCAGACGCCCTAACGTTAGAAAGTCTTATGCTGACAAGTAAAAAAGTTTTTGCACCTGTATCCGGGCTAAGGGAGCCGGAACTGCACAGCCCTCTCTACCTCTCATCCTGATTTACCTGGCTGACCTACTACACAGGGGTTTATCCTTCTCTTCCATTAAAATTCATGTCTCTGCCATCTCTGTCCATTTCGGCACAGAGCCACCTCATTTCTCCCACCCTGTCATCAACAGTTCCTAAGAAGGGCTAACAACTTGACCCCACCCAGAAGAGCAGTCTGCCTCAGCTTGGGACCTTAACTTTGTTTTGGAAAAGCTCACCCTGAACCAGCAGCATCAGCAGAGTTTAAGTTCCTCTCTTGGAAGACAGCCTTGCTTTTGGCTGTCACTTCAGCTAGAAGAGTATCAGAGCTACAAGCACTAATGGCTGTAGAGCCCTTCATCATTTTCCATGCTGACAGGTCTTCCTCAGCACTAACCCATCCTTCATGCCAAAAACGGTGTCCAGTGTGGCTCTCAACCAATCCATTCATTTGCCCACCTTTTTCCCCAACCCACAAAACAAGGGGGAAAAGATTCTGCACTCTCTAAATGTGCACAGACAGCTCAGGTTCTACCTAGATGGGACTAAATAATTTAGAAAGACTGATCAATTGTTAGTCAGCTTTGCTGCAGGAGCAGAGGACACGGCCATATCCAAACAAACCATTTCCAAATGGATAGCACACTACATCCATGTCTGCTACAAGAAGCATGAGAAACCTCCCCCCAAGGGGGTTCAGGATACATTCTACCAGAGCAACCTCCACCTCTGCAGCTTTCTTCAGAGGGGGCCCCGACCAGGGACATCCTGGAGGCTGCAACATGGACAACTGTTCATACCTTCACCAAGTATTACCGCCTATCTTTTCCAAATCCGGGGCAGCCTTTGCCACAGCAGTCTTGCAGGGCATCCTAGACCGCTCCCAGTCTTCTTGACTGCCTCCCCTTTTCTTCAGCTTTGGGAATCAATCCAAATGTGATGACTGCAACAGTGAAACACGATGAACATAGTACAGTTGTGTGCACTTAACATAAATATAAATGTCTGAGTGTATTCAGTGTTGCAGTACTGGTGTCCCTCCCTCTATCCCCCTTGTCTCTCTCTCTCGCGCTCTATCCTTGCAAAGATTTTTTGGTATTTACTTTCTACTGGTGGTGGTCTTCCACCATAACCTAGATGTTCGTCATGTTACCCTGCTGCAGTCATCACACTTGGGTTATCCTGCCGTCAGGCGGTCCCGCAGTCGGCCGGAATTCCAAAGTCTTGGTCCGGCGTCGGTTGCTGTCACTCCTTCCCTGACATCAGTGCGCCATGGGGTATATATAATGCATCCGACGCCATTTTCTTCAGTCTTTCTTGCCGTGTGGTGCCCGAAGCAGAAGCAGTTCGCAAGTGCCGGTCGGCCGACTCCTGAGATTTTCGAACTCGAATTTCAGACCAAAGTCTTCTATAAAGCTAAGTACCCCGTTGGGGAAACTTTTCTTGCCTCAGACCGATGTCAGAAAAAGTTAACAATTGTATTTCTTGTGGGAAGCAAATACCTCAAGGATTTTCATTCTTATTGCATACCTTGCCTAGGCCCAGACCACGACGTCACTAGTTGTCATTTTTGTGCTAGGTTTAATAAGCGTACTATAAAAAGACGCTTTGATTTCGCATGACACTACTTCGGTAGAAAATGTAACTACACTATGCCGTCGGAGCAACTGACTATCGGCGTGCACAAAAAACGCAAGGATAAGGACAGGCAGCCCAGGCCTAAGCCAGATTCTGAGGCCTTGGTTGGTCCGGTCTCCGGTTCTCCAGCCTTCAGTCAGGCTCCGACGCAGCCCCTGACTACCGCAGATCTGGAACCAGAGACCGCTTCGGAACTTTTGGCGGAATGTACCAGGCCGACGCAGCCATTTTGTTCAGGCCCTACCGACGACACTGCTGAAAAAGATGGTGCTGCAGAAACACCTTCAGTTTCTGAAGGTGTCTTCAGATGAGAACGCTCACCATTAAAACGTATCCTAAGATGAAGACTCCTATTAAA
Source organism: Protopterus annectens (assembly GCF_019279795.1). Taxonomy (NCBI): domain Eukaryota; kingdom Metazoa; phylum Chordata; order Ceratodontiformes; family Protopteridae; genus Protopterus; species Protopterus annectens. The sequence continues at coordinate 1,964,094,825 of NC_056741.1, read as the reverse complement.
CCTAAAAGGACTGCACTTCAGTCCCCTGTTCAAGGCCCCATGCCTAAGAAACAGATGCTCAAAATGGCTGAAGATTTGATCTCTTTAATCAGGGGTTCCCAGCCCCCTCCTGACAAAAGGCCTAGACAAGAGGAAGATTATGCATCCTCTGAACAAGTGTCCATTTCTTCAGACACCTCTGAGGACCAAGATTACTCCTCCTCCCCTTATGAAGATTCTGATGCTGAGGATTCCATTCCCTCAGCTTCTCCTCCTGAAGACTACTCCTTTGGGGAAACTTTACACACTATGAGGGAACATTTTCACTGGGAAGGTCAGGACTACTCTGACTCTAAGAAAAGGCTCAGAGAGTTTCTTTTACTCCCCCAGCACAGACCACTTGCCATCCCACCAGTTTTAGACATTGTGGATGATGTTTACTTAGAATCCAGTTTGAACCCAGACTCTCTACTTCCTGCTCCAGCCAAACCTGACAGATACTATAGAGTGCCTGATTACCACAAATTTCTTTATAAAAGCACTGTTGCTGATCCAGATCCCAGGGTCACAAAGGGGCTAAGGCTTCTATGGCTAAAAATCCTGTACCCTCTGAAAGGGACTCCACAGCACTAGACAAGTGGGGGGAAAAAGGTTTACACCTCAGCCACTCTAGCTATGAGGGCACTAAATTGCCAATTTCACATGCTAAAGTATCAGCAATTTCTTATCTCTTAGTTAAAACAAAGAATGAGCACTCTCCCTCAACAGTCTGAAAGAAATGCAGGATCTGTTGCATGCAACTGAACAGGTGGGCAAACATACTTTACAATGTGGGTTTGATTCTTTGGAGGCTTCCTGCAGAGCAGCTGTCACTGGGTCTGTTATACGTAGGCATGCTTGGTTAAAGGAACAAACTCTGCCTGATCATGTTAAAGCAAAGCTTCTAGATGCTCCCTTACAGCAGGATGTTCTTTTTGGAGTTAAAGCAGAAGAAGTCTTAAAGAAAATGGAGGATAAGGCAAAATCTATGCAGACAGTCAAAGATTTCCTACAGGTACAGCCCCCTCGCTTCAGCAGAAATTGGCCAACAAAAAATTGGTCCTTTCCAGCTACTGTCAGACCACAGAGGGGTAAATACAGACATCCAAGAGGCAGAGGACAACCACAAGCCCAGTACAAGCCTCGCCAATGGGGCACTGCAGCACAGAAGGGAGGAAAAGACAGGTCCCAATCTACCAGAAGGCAAACCCAATGACTTGCACCTCATCTGGCCAAGCAACACTTTCTTGGCAGCCCCCTTGGGAGGAAAACTCACACTTTTTTCAGACAACTGACACATTGTCACAAAGGACAAATGGGTCCTAGACATAATTTCACGAGGATACAGATTCCATTTTCACACCTTGCCAATGAAAAGAGGAATGCCAAACCTGCCACAAAATCAATGGGCAGAGGCACAAAAACAAATTACAGCTCTCATGGACATGAGAGCCATTCAACTGGTACCTACTCGAGAGCAAGGTCAAGGATTTTACTCAAGACTCTTTCTAGTGCCCAGAAAGGACAATGCCTGGAGACTAATTCTGGACCTTTCAATTCTAAACACTTTCTTACAAGTACCCAAATTCAAGATGCTAACACTACAGCAGCTTCTTCCCATGTTGGGCAAGGAAGGATGGCTAGTAACGGTGGACCTCAAGGAGGCATACCTGCATGTCCCTATCAGACAAAGTTGCAGAAGATAACTCAGTTTCATTGCAGGTTCAACCCATTACCAATTCTCTGCACTGCCCATTGGCTTATCTACTGCGCCCAGAGTATTCACAAAATGCCTGGCACCAGTAATTGCATACTGCAGACAAAGAGGAGTTCAAATATACCCATACCTGGACGATTGCCTCATCCAAGCAGAAAGCAAGGATATTCTCTTACAACATCTGGCTTTTGTAAAACATCTAAGTTGCCTGGGGTACACAGTAAACGAAAAGAAGTCAAAACTAGTACCCTCACAAAATATGACATTTCTGGGTGCCAGCTTGAAAACAACAGCCCAGAAAGCTCATCTGACGCCAGACAAACAACTACAACTGACTCAATATTTCAAAACAATGGCAACAAAGACCCAACTAACTGCAAGAAAAATTCTGCAGGCCTTGAGCTTCATGGCATCTTGCATACTACTAATACCATTTGCAAAGCTGCAGATGAGGAAATTACAGTGGTACCTAAAAAGCTTATGGTCTCAACACAGCCACAGCTTGGACACAATGATATCTCTCATTCCCTGCCTACAACAGGAGTTTCTATGGTGGTCACAGGCATGTCACCTCAACAAGGGTCAGCCTTTCACCTTGCCCCCAGCCAGGCAAACTATGACAACAGATGCATCAGGCTACGCCCGGGGAGCACACTTGGCAGGACAGTGCGTTTAAGGCGTATGGACTGCAGATCAAAGGAATCTGCACATCAATCAAAAAGAGATGCTAGCGGTACAGAATGCTCTGACAGCCTTCAAGAGTCTATTACATCCAGGACAACTTACAATAAAGACGGACAACACCACAGTAATGTGGTACATAAACAAACAAGGGGGTACACACGCCTACCCTCTATGCAGGCAAGCAATGACCTTGTGGAACACAGCTCTGGCTTAAGTTCACTTACAAGCTCATTTCCTGCCAGGAAAGAAGAAGACATTGGCAGAATACTTCAGCAGAAACATCATGGATCCCCACGAGTGGAAACTGGATCCACAAGTATTTGCAATGATAACTCAAAAATGGGGCCTTCCAGACATAGACTTGTTTGCCAGTCCTCAAAACTATCAACTAACAAAATTCTGTACAAGGACATTTCACCGTCAAGCTTGGAAAGTGGACGCACTCTCATTCAGTTGGAAAAACCTGACAGTATATGCCTTCCCTCCATTGCCTCTGCTCACAAAGGTGCTTCTGAGAGTCAGAAAGGAGAGACCACGACTGATACTCATAGCCCCAGACTGGCCACGCCAGCACTGCTACCCACTATTGAGGAATATGGCCCAGGGCCCACCTTGGATTTTACCACAAGTTACCCATTTGCTCACACAGCAAAACAATCAGATTCTTCACAGCCAGCTCAAAACCTTAAATCTGGCTGCATGGCAGATCACCTAAGCATCCAGCCAGCTCCTCTTTCCCAAGCAGTTATGGATGTTATTCTGGAAGCTAGGAGGCCAAGCACCAGGAAGGCTTATTCGAACAAATGGAAAAGGTTTTGTGCCTGGAACTAAGCCGAAGGCCAAAACATAATTCAGCCTCACATTCTACAGTATCTAACTGAGATGTTGCACAAAGGACTTTCTTTTTCTTCCATTAAAATCCATGCTTCAGCTATTTCAGCCCACTACAACACGGATCCACCCTTGTTTTCGCATCCACTGCTAAGGCAGTTCCTAAGAGGGGCAAAAAACATTAGGTTGGGACCTCAATTTTGTTCTGGAAAAACTTACGCTACCTCCCTTTGAACCAGCTTTCTCTGCAGAACTACAGTTCCTATCATGGAAAACTGCCCTGCTGCTAGCAATAACTTCAGCTAGAAGAGTATCGGAGCTGCAGGCACTAATGGCAGTGGAACCTTTACTCATTTTCCATCAAGACAGAGTTTCTCTATGAACTAATCCTTCCTTCATGCCTAAGGTGGTTTCCAGTGTGGCTTTAAATCAAACCATCCACTTAACCACCTTCTTCCCTAATCCATAGAACAAAGGAGAGAGACTCCTGCATTCCTTGGACATTCAGAGACAACTTCGTTACTATTTGGATAAAACTAAGGCTTTCAGAAAATCTGACCAGCTCTTTGTATCCTGTGCTACAGCTTCACAAGGGAAGGCTATATCAAAACAAACCATTTCCAAATGGATAGGACATTGCATTCGTTTCTGCTATACCCATCATGGAAAACCAGTTCCTGCTACCGTTGGGCCCCACTCTACCAGGGCAACAGCTACATCTACAGCCTTCCTCAGGGGGGGTTCCAACCAAGGAGATTTTGGAAGCTGCAACTTGGAGTTCAGCACACACCTTTACCAAACACTACCACTTACCACTTTACTCTAAGACTAGGTCGGGCTTCGCCACTGCAGTTCTGCAGGGCCTTCTAGCCTCCACTAACCCTCTATGACTCTTCCACCCATCCTTAGCTTTGGGATTCTACCCAAGTGTGATGATTGCAGCAGGGTAACACGATGAACATAGTACAGTTTTGTACCTACCATAAATGTAGATGTTCGAGTGTACACCCTGCTGCAGTCCAGGTTACCCTCCCTCCATCCCCTCTGATTTAACTGGCTAAATCTCTACAATACCTTCCTGATGTATTTGCTTATAGCTGGAGGGATTTTGTGTTTGTGCAAAATTAACTCAATTTGGTTCTAATTACTGACCACCTTTTTGGGGGCACCTGACATATGGGGCAAGAAAAACTGAAGAAAATGGCGTTGGATGCATTATATATACCCCTGGCACACTGACGTCAGGGGAGAAGTGACAGCAAGCGACGCCGGACCAAGACTTTGGAATTCCGGCCGACTGCGGGACCGCCTGACTGCAGGATAACCCAAGTGTGATGACTGCAGCAGGGTGTACACTCGAACATCTACATTTATGGTAGGTACAAAACTGTACTTTCCCTCTTGGGGGCTCCTGACAGGGCAAGAAAAACTGATGTAATGGCATTGGCTGCCTTAATTTTATAACACTGACGACCTGACGTCAGTCCTGGAGCGACTGCAACCGACGCAGAAATACTAAGCCTCTGGTATTCGGGCCGACTGAGGGCTACCCTGGCAAGGATAACCCAAATGTGATGACTGCAACAGTGAATACACTTGAACATCTACATTTATAGTAAGTGTATGCAACTGTACATTTGAAGTGTTGACGTGGTTTGTCAGTGTTTAGTTGACTTCCTAGTTATGTAACGAGACTCAAACTGCATCTGTTATGACTTTTTTTTTTATCTATATGCTTTTTAACCAAAGTGACAAAAAATTATCCCTTATAATCCCAGGAAAGATTATAATAGTGTTCCAAATCAGTTATATGTACGTGTACTTTTTTAGAGGTATTACTGAAGTATGCAATCATAGTATGTATTATAAGTAGTATTTCATGAATCAAATGTAACTGGAATTTATATATGAACATATATTTTTTCCCCAAATTATTTATTTTAAAGGTTAAATGGTATTTCTAAAAAGCACAATGCTGTTCAACTAATTGCAGTAAACTGTGAGATGTCAGCTGATTTCTTCATGAAAGTAATCTTTTAAAAATGCTTTCCTTGTCCACCAAACTGCCTATCTTAGGAGAAGGCAAACGGCTCAAAAGCCTGTTTTTTTAAATCTTCTGTGTGATTCTGTTAGAGTTGAATGGCGTGTAATACGTTAAACAGGAATGACTTCTGTTTTCCCATTAAACTTTGCAAACGCCTATGCCAGCCTCCCATTGCATTTTGGCTACAGGGATAACCTAATGTACAGGTGTCCCACTGATTTCAAAAAGTAATATCAAACAGTGAAGCAAGTCTTTCAGAAGTAGAACTTCTTATCCCGTAACTTCTTGGTTGCCCAACAATATAGTTTTTTTTGTAAAAAAAGAAAAAGTACACGCAGGTTTTCCTACAGCAGGCATATCATTCTCTATTTCAGAAAATGTGCTAAGTATATTATCTGGTGCTTTGAAGGCTAAAGCAGTAATTTGTTTGCTAAGCATAGCAAACTGCGCACTAGTGCCAAAGTGAGAAGCTAAATGTAATTTCTGAATTTGTCTCCGCTATATCTGACATAAATGAAACCAGCAACCCTTTACTGTTAGGCAAGATGTTCTTCGTGTTTCATTGTTGCAGTCATTACATTTGGGTAATCTGCTAGCAGGTTGCCCTCAGTCTGCCTGATTAACAAAGTCTTGGGTCCTGCGTCGGTTGCTGTCCCTTCTTCCATGACGTCAGGTCGTCAGGGGTATAAAATATGCAGATGATGCCATTACATCAGTCTTTCTTGCCGCGCGGTACCCGAAGCAGAAGTAGTTCACAAGTGCCAGTCGGCCAACTCCTGAAATTTTCGTTTTCGAGTTTCAGATCCGAAGTCAACTAAAAAGCTAAGTACCCCATTGGGGAAACTTTTTCTTGCTTCTTACCAATGTCAGTAAAAGTTAATTGCATTACTTGTGGGAAGCAAATACCTCATAAGGATTTCCATTTGTACTGTATTCCTTGTCTAGGCTTTGACCACAATGTACCTTGCTGTCGGTTTTGTGCTTTGTTTAATCAGTGCACTATCAAACGTCGGTACATTTTTGCTTTTAAATATTTTGGCTCACGCATTAATTATCCAGAAATGTCGTTGGTATGCAATCCGACTACCGGAATACCTAAAAAATGCAAAGAAAAAAACAGACAGGCCGTTGAGGTCCAAAACTGTCAATGACACTTCTCCTAAGCCAGTCGCCAGTACTCAATGAGATGCTTTTGCAACCTCTGATACCCGCCACTTTTGGTTCGCAGGCCTCTACTGAGACCCATTCGGAGTCCGGTATGCCGTGAGATGCTTTATTTATGGAACTCGCGGATGTCTCTACCTTGGATGGGTCCGGAGCCGCTGTGCAGGCACCGGCTTCTGAGGGTGTTTTCACGCCTACAGATTTGTATATTAGACAGACGCCATCTTCAAAACTAAGGTCAAAATCACGACTTATGCCTAAAAAACTGATGCCTGGATCACATGTGCAGGCCCCTATGCCTAGAAAACAAATTATCAAAATGGCTGAAGATTTAATTATTCTGATCAGGGGTAGCCAACCCCCCCCCCCCTTCGAAGAGGCCTAGGCAAGACATTGATTATGAATCTTCTGAACAGGATTCTATTTCTTCTGACTCTTCTAATGAACAGGAATTGTCTATACCTACTTATGAGGACTCTGATGCAGAAGATTCCATTCCTTCTGCTTCACCCCCTGAGGATTTTTCTTTTGGGGAAACTCAACATACCTTAAGGGAACATTTCCACTGGGAAAGTCAGGATTTCTCAAAAGAGACTTGGGGATTTTCTTCTTCTTCCTCAGCATAGGCCTTTGGCTATACCTCCTGTTCTAGACATTGTTAATGTTTTTTGAGAATTTAGTATGGCTCCTGATTCTCTGCCTCCGGCTTCTTGTAAGCCAGACAGATACTATAGGGTAGCTGATGAAAACTAGGATGCACAATAAAACGTTGACCGATGGAAAGTAACAAAATAATACTTTATTCGACCAATGAACTCATAAGCATAAAGCTTAGGCATTAAGCGCTTTCATCCACAATAGTGGACTTCTTCAGAATGCCATAATGCAAAACAAACAGTTAAAAACTTTTTGGCGCCAATCCCACCTGCGTTCCATACTATCATATACCTCTAGTATGTCCTATATTCATACATACATTAATTCGATAATGATATACAATATAAGCATCAACTATTTAGCTTATAAGAAAAATGTCTCTATCTCTTATCTTAAAAATATATTAAAAAATACCTATTCCTCAAATATATATGTATACATATATATATATATATATATATATATATATATATATAGTATAATATGTAAAACGTATTATAAAACTGTGAAAATACAATAACAATTTAAATACATATATAAATGTAAGAATGTTAAAATATGACTTAATAAATATTCCTAATGGATGCCATTTAAAATATTTAAAATATTTTCAACTGTCAAAGCTTGTACCTATGTACATCAAAATGAAAAGACGCACATCATGTAAGCAATATACTCTCACATAAGGTTGCACATTAAATAGATACATAACTGCTATAGAAACTCATCCTCGAGTATAATGCACTCTATCTTAATTCTAAGATAGGTTTTATAGTGAAGTAATCATTAAGACCTGGTTTACTACCAGCATCTGTAAAAATTTGCCAAATTACTTCTTTACGACTTAGTAAAGCTTTATAGTTTGCACCCGTTATGTCAATTGTAACTTGATCAATAATGCCAATCTTAAAATAATGTTTATCACCATAATCAAATATATGCCTACTAAGGGCATTATTCATATTCTTGGTCCTTATAGAATATAAATGATCATAGATACGTTTCTTAAAGGACCGCTCGGTCTTACCAATATAATAACTTGAGCAAGACTTACACTTCGCTAAATATATAATATTCTTCGTGTTACAATTGCCCTTTCTGAATTTTATTATGGTCCTATTAACGTTTTCTAATATAATTTCTTCTTTTTCCCAAATGGCATAACATTGGTTACAAGAATCACTTTTTTTTGTGCTACCATACTTAATAATTCCTCTATTTGAAGAAGAAAGTTGCTCAAGCTTCCTTTTGATGTTGCAACCTGTTTTATATACAAGTAACGGGGCCCTACCCACAGAATTGTGTACGTCGTCATCTGTTGTTAACATATTCCAATGGTTCCTAATAATATTTTTTATGTATTCCACATAGGGAGAATATTCTAAAATCAAGCTCTCATAAATTTGTTATTTGTGTCCTTGGATTCATTAGTTATTAGTTCCCTTCCTAATGCTGGTAAATATTTCTTACCCCATTGTTCTAATATGTATGATGAGATGTTATTTAACATGACTTGTGAGTAGCCTCTATTGCTAAACATATCCTTAAGTTCTATTTCTGATGCAACGTCATTAAATTCCGAAGTCATCCGTGCTGCACGGATGCACTGACCCTTGAATATACTTGACGTCTTACAAGGGTGACAACTAGTGTAGTCTAAATAACTATTTGAAAATGTTTTTTTCCTATGTATATTTGATTTGAAACCTTTATTCGTTTTGGTTATGAGAATGTCCAAATAAGGGATGGTGTCAGTATTATGTGTATATGTAAATTTAAAAAAACAACTAGAATTATTCAAAAATGTCATCAGGGAAATCCACACTTGTTTTATCTCCATCCCATAGTACAAAAATGTCGTCCAAAAAACGCGAATAGTAAATGACATACATAAATAAGCAGGGGGTTACACACTCCTACCCCCTTTGCAGACTAGCCATGGCATTGTGGAATACGGTCTTGACCTGTCAAGTGCAACTACAAGCTCAATTCCTGCCAGGAAAACTGAATACTCTGGCAGACGAACTAAGCAGAAGTCTCATTACCCACACGAATGGAAACTGGAACCATGGATTTTCAACATGCTGACACGCAAATGGGGGAGCCCAGGCATAGATATTTTTACCTCATCCCAGAATTTGCTGTTGGGCAAATTTTGACAAGAACTCATCGCAAAAAAGCCTGGAAAGTGGATGCTCTATCCTTCAGCTGGAAAAACCTATCAGCCTATGGCTTTCTCCCTCTGCCTCTGCTCTCCAAAGTTCTGCCAAAAGTCAAACAGGCAAACCAGAAATAATTTGGATTGCTCCAGACTGGCCTCGCCAACACTGGTACCCACTCCTGCGCAGTGTGTCACACCTTCCACCGTGGCACCTGCCTGAGACACTTTAGTACTGTCTCAGCAGAACAACCGAATTCTGCACACTCACCTCCAAACTTTGAATGTTGCACTGTGGCTAATCACCTAAATTCATCCTTAGCATCCCTCAACAAACCTGTGATGGATGTCATTTTGGAGGCAAGAAGGCCTAGTACTAGAAAATCTTATGCTGACAAATAGAAAAGATTCTGTGCCTGGAATCAGTCTCAAGGGTTAAGCACAGCAGTGTCCAACATTCCTCAGATTTTACAATACTTAATTGAGATGCTTCACAAGGGCCTGTCCTTTTCTTCCATAAAAATCCATGCCTCAGCCATTTCAGCTCATTACAACACAGAAACTCCCCTCTTCTGTCATCCTCTGCGAAAGCAGAATCTCAGAGGGGCCAAAAACTTAAGACCACCCAGGAGAGCTCCAACCCCTGCCTGGGACCTCAATTTTGTATTGGAAAAACTCACTCTCCCTCCTTTCGAGCCAGTTGCTACAGCAGACTTAAAATTTCTTTCCGGGAAAACAGCTTTCCTTTTAGAAGTCATTTCAGCTAGAAGGATTTCTGAATTACATGCTCTTACGGCAGTGGAGCCTTTCATCATTTTTCATGCGGACATGGTATCTCTCAGAACCAATACATCCTTCATGCCTAAGGTGGTATCCAGTGTGGATCTCAGTCAGACCATTCATTTGCCAACTTTCTTGACCAATCCACAGAACAAGGGGGAGCAGATTCTGCATTCACTGGATGTACACAGACAACTTAGATTTTACTTTAACAGGACAAGATCTCAAAGAAAATCTGAACAACTGCTGGTGGCATTTGCTGCAGGGGCAGAGGGGAAGGCTATTTCAAAGCAAACCATTTTCAAATGGATAAGCCATTGTATTTGTTTCTGCTGTATGCACCATGGAAAAACTGTTTCCCAGGGGATCAGATCCCATTTCACCAGGGCTGCATATACTTCTACAGCCTTTCTCAGAGGTGTTCCTACCAGGGACTTTCTAGAAGCTGCTACCTGGAGCTCAGTTCATACGTTCACCAAACATTACCATTTACCACTTTTCTCTAAATCCAGAGCTGGCTATGCCACTGCTGTCCTGCAGGGCCTTATAGCTGGTCCTAATGCTGTATAATTCCCTCCACGCAACCATGGCTTTGGGAATCTTACCAAATGTAATGACTGCAGCAGTGAAACATGCAGAACATAGTACAGTTGTGAACACTTAGCATAAATGTAGATGTTAGAGTGTATTCACTGTTGCAGTCCTGGTTGCCCTCCCTCCAGCCCCCTATTTTTTCTCTGGCTATACCTGTACTTTCTTTCACTAAGCTTAAAAGCCCTTTTGGCGTATTTGCTTTTGGGATTGGAGGTATATTTTTTGTGTTTTTAATTTTATTTGCTCCCCATTCGGGGGGCACTTGACATCTGGGGCAAGAAAAACTGATGTAATGGCATCGGCTGCATGTTTTATACCCCTGACGTCATGGAAGAAGTGACAGCAACCGACGCAGGACCCAAGACGTTGTTAATCAGGCTGACTGAGAGCAACCTGCCAGCAGATTACCCAAATGTAATAACTGCAACAGTGTATACACTCTAACATCTACATTTATGATAAGTGTACACAACTGTACTGTCTGCTTAATAGAATTCATGACTTATTTCTCAAGATCTCTTAATACTATGTTTGGCTGTAATCATGATTTATATTGTAAATGTAAATTAAGTTCACAGTTCTAAAACTGATCATAGCATTTTTCAGTTTTTGAATGTAAAATTCCATGAACTACAGGAATAATTTTTTGTTCAATACTACCTTCTAAACAACAATGAATTGTATGGAATTGTTTACATTCCCTAGTACTTATAGGGAGTGTACCATCAACAATAATGTTTAGCTGAACACATCATTCTTAAGATGTTCATCGTGTTTCACTGTTGAAGTCATTACAATTGGGTTATCCTGCTGGCAGGCTACCCACACCCGAAGCAAAAGCATTTTGCAACTGCCGATCAGCCGACTCCTGAAGTTTTGAAATTCGAATTTCAGATCCAAAGTCTTCATTAAAGCTAAATAGCCCGTTGGGGAAACTTTTTTCTTGCTCCAGACCGATGTCAGAAAAAGTTAATAACTGTATTTCTTGTGGGAAGCAAATACCTCATAAGGATTTTCATTCTTACTGTATTCCTTGCCTAGGCCCTGACCATAACGTTGCTAGTTGTCGGTTTTGTGCTAGATTTAACCAACGCAGTATTAAGTGTTGGTACAATTTTGCATTTCATTACTTTGGCAGACGATTTAATTATATAATGCCGTCGGATCAACCGACTACCGGAATTTACAAAAAACGAAAAGAAAAAGAAAAGGACAGGCATCCGAGATCCAAAACAGATGAGGCTTCTTTTAGGCCTATCTCCGATTCTCAGTGAGGCGTTTTTGCAGCCCCTGACGCCTGTTACCTCAGAGCCACAGGCCGCTTCTGACTCCCATGTGGAGCCGACTGGGCCTCTGGAAACTCAAGGTATTGGACACTCGGAAACAATTCCCTCAGATGTGTCAGGAGTTGCTGAACAGGAATCAGCTTCTGAGGGTGTTTTCAGACCTACACAGTTATATGTGAAACCTACATCAGCTACAAAAGACAAAGACTAAAACAGCTCTAAAGACAAGGAAACAAGTACAGCATTCACCTGGACAGGCCTCCATGCCTAAAAAACAGATGCTTAAAATGGCCGAAGACCTTATTACTTTGATCAGGGGTTCCCATCCCCCTCCTGAAAAGAGGCCTAGGCAAAAGTTAGAATATGAATCTTCAGACCAGGTTTCCATTTCCTCTGATTCCTCCTCTGAACAGGATTACTCTATTCCTCCCTATGATGATTCTGATGCTGAAGAATCTATCCCTTCAGCCTCTCCTCCTGAGGATTATTCTTTTGGGGGAACACTGCGTACTATGAGGGAGCATTTCCACTGGGAGAGCCAAGATTACTCAGAATCCAAGAAAAGGCTCAGAGATTTCCTTTTATTGTCCCAGCACAGACCCCTTGCTATCCCGCCTGTTTTAGACATTGTAGATTGTGTATTTACAAAGTCCAGTTATTCTCCAGACTCTTTACCACCAGCCCCTGTTAAGCCAGACAGATACTATAGGGTTCCTGATTCACATAAATCTCTCTATAAAAACCCTGCAGCTGACCCAGAAACAATCGCTCAGGGTCCCAAAGGGGTCAAGGCTTCTACTGCAAAAAAACCCTATTCCCTCTGATAGGGTTTCTAGGGCCCTAGATAGATGGGGCAAAAAGATTTATACCTCTGCTACCTTGGCTGTAAGAGCTTTAAATTGCCAATTTCATATGCTTAAGTATCAGCAATATCTTATATCCTTGCTTAAACAGAAAGTGCCAGCAAATGCAGAATGTGCAGACAAAGAATTGCAGAATTTATTGCACGCAGCTGAACAAGTTGGAAAGCATACCTTGCAATGTGATTTTGATTCTCTTGAGGCCTTCTGTAGGGCCGCTTTTACTGGTTCTGTCATTAGGAGACATGCTTGGTTAAAAGAACAAAATTTGCCAGATCATGTTAAAGCAAAACTATTAGACGCTCCTTTACAGCATGATACTTTGGTGCTAAAGCAGAAGAGGTGTTGAAGAAAATGGAGGACAAGGCTAAATCTATGCAAACAGTCAAGGATTTCCTGCAGGTACAGCCTCCCAGATTTAGCAGGAACTGGCCTACAAAAAATTGGTCCTTTCCAGTGTCAGATAGACCACAAAGGGGCAGATACAGACGCCCTAGAGGCGGATCACAGCCCCAAGGCTCATACAGGCCTAAACAATAGGGTGCTTCTCCCTCCAAGAGCGGAGAGGAAAAATCACAGCCATACAGGAAACAGTCTCAGTGACTTTCCACTTCCAGCACCAAGCACTTATCTTTTGGCAGCCCCTTTGAGGGAAAGCTAGCACTTTTTTCACAAAATTGGCACATGATCACCCAGGACAAATGGGTTCTAAATATAGTTTCACACGGCTACAGGTTCCACTTTCACACCCTGCCAAGGAAAAACGGTATGCCAGACCTGCCACGCAATCAATGGGCAGAGGCACAAAAACAAGTTTTATCCCTCATGGACATGAGGGCCATTCAACAAGTACCAGAACAAGAGCAGGGTCAAGGATTCTATTCACGACTGTTCTTAGTACCCAGAAAGGACAAAGCCTGGAGACCAATACTGGACCTATCTATTCTAAACACATGTCTGGATATTCCAAAATTCAGAATGTTGACGCTACAGCAGCTTCTGCCCATGCTGGGCAAGAAGGCTTGGCTTGTGACTTTAGATCTAAAAGAGGCGTACCTGCATGTCCCAATCAGACAAACATGCAGAAGATACCTCATATTCAAAACTGACTCAATGCACTACCAATTCTCTGCACTGCCCTTTGGCTTATCTACTGCACCCAGGGTCTTCACAAAGTGCCTGGCACCAGTAATTGCATTTTGCAGACAAAGGGAAATACAAATATATCCTTACTTGGACGACTGCCTTATTCAAGCGGAGAACAAGGACATGCTACTACAGCATCTGGCGTTGCTGACAAGTCTAGGGTACACAGTAAACGAGAAGAAATCAAAACTCGTACCCTCTCAAGAGATAATATTCCTGGGTGCAAGCTTAAATACAACTGCTCAGATGGCTTATCTCGCACCAGACAAACACAGACAACTGACTACTTACTTTAAAATGTTGGCAACAAAGACTCGGTTATCTGCAAGAAAAATTCTGCAGGCCTTTGGTTTATGGCATCCTGCATTCTGCTAATTCCATATGTAAGACTGCATATGAGGAAATGTCAGTGGTATCTAAAAAGTGTTTGGACTCAACATTGCCACAGCCTGGACAATTATTACCCTCATTCCCTGCCTGCAACAGGAGTTTCGATGGTGGGCAAAAGCCTGTCACCACAACACGGGACAGCCATTCACCGTACCCACAGCCAGGCAGACATTGACAACAGATGCATCAGATTACGCCTGGGGGGCCCATATGGCAGGAAGATGTACTCAGGGCACATGGTCCGCAAGTCAAATGCATCTACATATCAATCAAAAAGAGATGCTAGCTGTTCAGAATGCCCTAACAGCCTTCAAGGGATCAACTTCATCCAAGACTACTAATAAAGACGGACAATACTACAGTCATGTGGTACATAAACAAGCAGGGAGGCACACATTCCTACCCCCTCTGCAGGCTAGCCATGAACTTGTGGCACACAGCATTGACTTACCAAGTACATCTGCAAGCTCAATTCCTGTCAGGAAGAAAAAATACTCTGGCAGACGAAGCAGAAATCTAATGGATCCCCACGAGTGGAAATTGGATCCACAAATCTTCAGCATGATAACAAAGACCTGGGGATGCCCGGACATAGACCTATTTGCCTCTCCTCACAACTGCCAACTGCAAAGATTCTGCACAAGGACTTATAACAAGCAAGCATGGAAAGTGGATGCTCTATCTTTCATTTGGAAAAATCTGACAGTATATACTTTTCCTCCTCTGCCTCTGCTCGTCAAAGGTACTCCTCAAGGTCAGACAAGAGAAACCAAAAATGATACTGATTGCCCCAGACTGGCCCCGTCAGCACTGGTACCCAATCCTAAAGAGCTTGTCTCACTACACAGCCTGGACATTACCTCAAATTCCTCACTTGTTGACCTAATAAGACGGCCAGACAATGCACAGCCAGCTAAAAACCTTAAACCTGGCGGCATGGCAGATAATATAGCCTCTCAACACACACCTCTTTCTAAAGCAGTAATGGATGTTATTTTGGAGGCCAGGAGGCCTAGCACCAGAAAATCTTATGCAGACAAATGGAAGAGATTCTGGGCTTGGAACCAAGCACAAGGCATTGACACGCTTGTTCGAAATATCTCTCAGATTTTAAAATACTTAAATGAGATGCTGGATAAAGGTCTTTCCTTTTCATCAATTAAAATTCATGCCTCTTCGTTTCAGCTCATTACAATACAGAACCACCTATTTTTTCACATCCGTTATTGAGGCAGTACCTTAGAGGGGCCAAAAACATAAGACCTCCAAGGAGAGCACCAATACCTGCATGGGACATCAACTATGTGTTGGAAATACTCACACTGCCTCCATTTGAGCCAGCCTCTACAGCTGACATGAAATTCTTATCCTGGAAAACAGCTCTGCTCCTAGCAATAACCTCCGCTAGAAGAGTCTCAGAGTTACAGACACTCATGGCTGTGGAACCTTTTTATCATTTTCCATCCTGACAGGGTTTCGCTGAGGACAAACCCTACATTTATGCCTAAGGTAGTGTCCAGTGTGGCCCTTAACCAGACATTTCATTTGCCTACCTTTTATCCAAACCCACAGAATAGGAGTGAGAGAATTCTGCATTCCTTGGACATTCACAGACAGCTACGCTTCTACTTGGACAGAACTAAAACTTTCAGAAAGACCGATCAACTTCTAGTGGCATATGCTGCAGCATCACAAGGAAAGCCCATCTCTAAACAGACTATTTCAAAGTGGATAGGCCATTGCATTCGTTTTTGTTATTCACAGCATGGCAAATCAGTGCCTAAGGACATTAGGCCACACTCAACCAGAGCAGCCGCCACTTCAGAAGCCTTTCTCAGAGGAGTACCAACCAAAGACATTTTAGAGGCTGCAACTTGGAGTTCAGTGCATACCTTTACAAAGCACTATCACTTGCCTCTCTACTCTAAATCCAGGGCAGGCTTTGCCACTGCAGTTCTGCAGGGCCTTATAGCCTCTCCTAATCCTATTTAGCTCCAGCCTCCCAACCTTAGCTTTGGGATTCAACCCAGTTGTAATGACTGCAACAGTGAAACACGATGAATATAGTACAGTTGTGTACCTACCATAAATGTAGATGTTCGACTGTATTCACTGTTGCAGTCCAGGTTACCCTCCCTCCATGCCCCCTTTTCTTTGCTGGAATTTATCTGTACTTCTCTATCCTATACAACCTACGTGGTGTATTTGCTTGTAGATGAAGGAAAAGTTGTTTTATGTGCATGCATGTTTTTTGGCATAATTTAGCCTACCCATCTGGGGCAAGAAAAACTGAAGAAAATGGCGTCGGCTGCATCCTTTTTACCCCTGGCGCACTAACGTCAGGGAAGAGGTGACAGCAACCGACGCCGGACCTAGACTTTGGAACTCAGGCCGACTGCGCGTAGCCTGCCAGCAGGATAACCCAATTGTAATGACTGCAACAGTGAATACACTCGAACATCTACATTTATGGTAGGTACACAACTGTACATTTCCTCCGGTTGTAATTATTACACTGTTAGCACTGGACTCAGATGTTGCAGGATGTTAGATTATAAAATTACCATTTTTATCAGTAATCTTTTCAGGTGTAAGATCCTGTAAAGGCTCCACGTGTGCAAACATTCTGTGCTTTTTCATGTGCTTCACCCTGCTAAACATACTGCTTCAGTGCCAGTGTACAAGGCAGAGTATTTACAACACTAGTAGATGTACTTGCTAGAACCTCTGAAACTATTTTGCAATTGTCTTCCACAGAATACTCAACATGTCTTTTTTTTTCTCTTACTTTAAATGCCTTGCTTTTACAGGATCAGGAGCATGAAAATGGGTAGATGATTTCTTTAACCTCTCTCCATCAAGTATTACTTAATTTATACATCTTCGATGTTCATCGTGTGACACTGCTGCAGTCATTACACTTGGGTTATCCTGCCGTCAGGCGGTTCCCCAGTCGGCCTGAGTTCCAAACTCTTGATCCGGCATCGGTTGCTGTCGCTTCTTCCCTGACGTCAGTGCGCCAGAGGGATATAAGATGCAGCCGACACCATTTTCTAGAGTCTTTCTTGCCGCGTGGTGCCCGAAGCAGTTCGCAAGTGCCGGTCGGCCGACTCCTGAGACTTTCATACCGAATCCAGAACCGAAGTCTTCTAAAAAGCTAAGTACCCCGTTGGGGAAACTTTTTCTTGCCTCAGACCGATGTTAGTAAAAGTTAATAATTGTATTTCTTGTGGGAAGCAAATACCTCATAAGGATTTTCGCTCCTACTTTATCCCATGCCTAGGCCCAGACCACGACGTCACTGGTTGTCGGTTTTGTGCTAGGTTTAACAAGCGCACTATTAAACGTCTGGTTGATTTTGCCCGACATTATTTTGGCAGAAAATTTAATTACACTATGCCGTCGGAACTTTCGACTGGAATTCATAAAAAGCGTAAGGACAAGGACAGGCATCCGAGGCCCAAAACTGATGACGAGGCCTCTTCTAGGCCGGTCGCTGGTTCTCCGGTTTTCAGCGAGGCGCCTACGCAGCCCCTGACGACCGCTTCAGTAGAACCCCAGACCGCCTCCGACTCCCACGTGGAGCTGGCTGGGCCTTTGGATGCTCCTGCAATTCAAATTACCGAGCTTAATCCTACAGAGGGAACCGAAGTAGCTGAACAATCCACAGCTTCAGAGGGTGTTTTCAGGCCTACCCAGTTAACAATTAAACCCTCTGTTAAGTCTAAGCCTCCCTTAAAAGCAAAGAAACAGACACAGCAATCTCCCTCCATGTGAAAAGCTGGCCCAAGGACCTTATGCTCC